>NC_070615.1:47437500-47660000 GCF_027172205.1 Podarcis raffonei | reverse complement strand
TGCACTTTGAGGTGCTTTCGGACAGCTAGGTTAGCAGGAGCAGGGACTGAGCAGCGGGAGCTCACCCCGTCGCGGGGATTCGAACCGCCAACCTTCTGATCGGCAAGTCCTAGGCTCTGTGGTTTAACCCACAGCGCCACCCGCGTCCCATTATTATTATTATTATTATTATTATTATTATTAGCCTTCCCCTCCAAGAATTTGCTCGGTCCTCTTTTAAAGCCATCCAAGTTGGCAGCTTCCTGCAGCAGTGAGTTCCACAGTTTAACCACGCACCGCATGAAGAAGGACTTCCATTTATCTGTCCTGAAACTCCCTGCATCCGGCGCTATGGGAGAGGAAGAAGAACTTTCCTCTATCCCTCTGCTCCAACCTTGGTGGCAGAGCGTGTGGCTTTTCAGGCAGGAAGTGGACCCCACAGTTCCTAAGCTCTTGGTCGGATCCAGCCTTGGCCTTGTGCCCTGATCCCACCTCGGACACCCGCAGAACCAGTTCCAAACAAGGAGAGAGAAAAAGCTCCCTGAAATCACTGCGGATTTCGGCAAAGCCGCTCAAAAGCCGGCTTCTGCCTCTTCAGTTACCTTTGCTGCACCGAGAACACCTGAGGACACATTACCATAATGTACAGTACATCATTCATACTGGATTACGAGAGAGCTGGGACGGTGTGGGAGGCGTTATCTTGTCATATCGCAGATAGGGGAGTTGAATTGACCTGCCAACTAAGTGCACAGATAATCCTCAATGCTTCTCCAAACAGGGAATTCTGTAAACACTTGAACAGCACACTAGAGATATGTTTTGCTTCCCGCAGGAGAAAAAGGCAGCAAGAACAATCGGTGCAAAACGATATATTTCTCCTCTCTTTCCTTTATTATCCATTGCAAAAATTTACAACGATCCCTCCTAACTACAGAAACTATACTAAAAGAACGACTAATGATTATTATTTTTTTGAAAAAAATGTTAATTATTAAAATGGCAGTAGTGAAATGCTTTAACATCAACAACAGGCAGTGTTGTAAATACCAATCTTTGGGAAATTTGTAAGAAATTGACCTTTTAGTATGGGAGCAACCAAACTTTGGAACCCCCTGCCTATAGACACCAGAACCAGGAGGGGAGTGAAAAGGGCAGAGCAGAGGCAGCTGCCATGCAGGCAGAGTCTCCGGCTACAGGCACACAGTCCATCAGAGGAAAGTACCTAAACAGGTGGAGGGAGAGTGGTCCCCTGTTGTTGCAGCTGCAGACCTGGAAATAGCAAAATTGATATGCATAGGTGTCCAGAGCTGTAGAAGTGGCTGTAAGGGTTATCTTTGACAATAGTGAGTTAACCCTTTGCCGTGCGCATTCCTTAGGCTGGGAATCGTAGCAGTTAGGAGACCCTAATTCCCTTCCCACAGTTACAGTTCTCAGAGTGGTTTTATCCATCTCTCTTCACAGAGAACTCTGGGAATTGTAGCACTGGGACGGGAATCGGGGGTCTCCTAACAACTCTTGGCAGCTTTAACAAACTGCAACTCCCAGGATTCTTTGGGTGAAGCCATGAGTGTTTAAAAAGATATTGAAGTGATTTAAATGGTGACATTATTATTATTATTATTATTATTATTATTATTATTATCATTATCATTATCATTATATTACCGTATTTTTCGCCCTATAGGACGCACTTTTTCCCCTCCAAAAATGAAGGGGAAATCTGTGGGCGTCCTATGGGGCAAATACAGGCTTTCGCTGAAGCTTGGAGAGCGAGAGGGGTCGGTGCGCACCGACCCCTCTCGCTCTCCAGGCTTCAGGAAGCTATCAGCAAGCCTGGGGAGCCCGCGGGAGTTCCCGCAGGACTCCCTAGGCTGCGGGTAGCAGCCTGCCGCCCGGCACGCAGAGCGCCCTGAAGCAGAGCGCCCCTCGCGCCGGGCAGACATCCGCAGCGTGGGGAGCCCTGCAGGAACTCCCGCAGGGCTCCCCACGCTGCAGATAGCAGCCTACCGCCCGGCGCGTGGAGCGCCCTGAAGCAGAGTGCCCCGCGCGCCGGGCAGACATCGGCCAACCCCACAAGCTTGGGGGACAGCGGGGAGGCGCAGTGCCGCCATACCGCTGTTCCCCGACCTGGTTTTGGGGGGGAAATAAAGGGGGGGAATTTTCCTTTATTTCCCCCCAAAAAAACTAGGTGCGTCCTATGAGATGGAGTGTCCTATGGGACGAAAAATACGGTAATTATTTTGCCCAGGGAAACCCGAAGTGACTTACAATGAAACAAGCAAACAAAAGAACCCCACATAGATACATTAAAACCAAGAGGAAAAATAAATTTATAGAATCATAGAATCGTTGAGTTAGAAGGGACCCTGAGGGTCATCCAGCCCAACCCCTTGCAATTCAGGTATCTCAACTAAAGCATCCATGACAGGTGGCCATCTTGACAGAAGTACACTTGATGTTGGTCCCATTGGGAAATGTAGTTCTTTGAGGGGAATGGGGAGTCTTCTAACAACTCTCAGCACCCTTAAAAAAACTACAGCTCCCAGAAGTCTTTGGGGGATGCCGTGGTTGTTTAAAGTGCTACCACAGCACTTTAAATATATGGTGTGAATGTGGCCCACGCCCCTTGCGGCCACGGCTTCCGGTGTCTAGCGGCCAATATCGGCTGGATTTAGCCCAAAGCAACACTCCTTACCAGTGGCTCCGCAGAAAATTAAGGGACACGATGACAGCTCCCAGGCAGTAACAGGCCAGGTACGGAGAACGGAAGAGACGCGTGAGCGACCGGGTCCTGTACTCCCATCTCGCTACCTGATTGGACAAACAAAAAACAAGGTGCGTCAGAGACAGGAATGCTTAAGGGCGCAAGCTGGCCAGATAGTCAACTTCCCAATTTTGTCGCCTGGAAACAGAGCTGGGTGCAAATGAACTCCCAAAGGTCTCCACTCTTGATTGTGGGCAGAGAAACTAAGGTTTCAGGGGGAACAATTTAAGTAACTATTATGATTATAATAATAATAATACAGTGGTACCTCGGGTTACAGACGCTTCAGGTTACAGACTCCGCTAACCCAGAAATAGTACCTCAGGTTAAGAACTTTGCTTCAGGATGAGAACAGAAATCGCGCGGCGGCGACAGTGGGAGGCCCCATTACCTAAAGTGGGACCTTAGGTTAAGAACAGTTTCAGGTTAAGAACGGACCTCCAGAACGAATTAAGTTCTTAACCTGAGGTACCACTGTAATAGTTATTGTTTATTATTTATACCCCGCCCATCTGGCTGGGTTTTCCCAGCCACTCTGGGCGGCTCCCAACAGAATATTAAAAGCACAGTAAAACAACAAACATTAAAAACTTCCCTAAACAGGGTTGCCTTCTGATAGTTGTTTATTTCCTTGACATCTGGTGGGAGGGCGTTCCACAGGGCAGGGGCCACCACCAAGAAGGCCCTCTGCCTGGTTCCCTGTAACCTCACTTCTTGCAGTGAGGGAACCACCAGAAGGCCCTTGGTGCCGGACCTCAGTGTCTGGGCAGAACGATGGGGGTGGAGACGCTCCTTCAAGCATATTGGGCCAAGGAGTTTTAAAGGTTCGTAATGTTTTCTTTTTTTAATGTTTCGTTTTAATTGCATTGCTGCACCTTGTTGTTTCCTGCCCTAGACTCCTCTGGGAGGAAGGGAAGAGCAGACATTTAACAAACAAACAAACAAACATGAGTTTCTCTTGAAGAAGAGAAAATCTATACAATTTTATTGCAGGGACGGAATCACCCTATGCAATGACAGTAAGCTCAGCTTCTTTATGGGTTTTTTTGGGGGGGGCGGGCGGGCGGGCGGGCGGTGTACACTGAGGGCTGATTCTGCAAATGGCACCAGGAGCAGCTGTGTTGGCGGCGTGACCCCCACAGCTCCATCTGCAGTATAGATCGAAAGCACCATGATAATAACCACTTTGAACAATCATGGCTTCCCCCAAAGGATTCTGGGAACTGTAGTCCGTTTAGGGTGCTGAGCATCCTGACATCTCTGTCCTTGAAGTGCGATAATGTGGGCCCTCGGGCTATAAAAAGGGGGGTGGAGAAAAATGTAAATATCCACGACGTTACTGCATTCTGCCCTGGGAGGAATAAAGTATCAGGGCAGGTTATCTTTTCTGCCGGAGGGCAAAACCAGCCACCAGTCAGATTTGCTGCAGGCTTCGCGAGTCAACAGACCCAGAGCCTGCAAGCTGATTCGATTACTCATGCAAACCTACGGCTCCGCAATTGCAACGGACGGCTCCGCGATGGCAGAGTGATCAAGTGCAGATGTACCATTCCTCCTTTCTGCCGGCAGAAATAGTTTGCAGCTGTAAATTCAATTTAAAAGGAAAAGGGAGGATGGGGGCACAGGAGGCGTGCGTCACCAACGCTGCTATAACTGGAGCTCCGGGCAAGGGTTGGCCGTAAAGGGATGAGGGTAAGGCGAGTTGCTGCTTTTTTTGCACCAACAACAGGCTGCTGACTCACGGGGAGCAATGGCGCCACATCATCCGACAGACAGGCAGGCAAAAACAGAAAAAGAATGCGCAGCCAGTTATTGATGCCTCGGATGGGAAATCATTTTGCTTGTCAAAAGTGTCGCTTGGAACGAACGATGCTACGGGACAAGGTTAGAAAACCAAGTACAAATCTGCAAACCCTGTTTGCTGGTTCCGATGCTGTAATCTAGGGGCGCAGAAACAACACCAGCACTAGTTCTAGAGCTGCCTTTGGTTGGGGTGGGAGTTGCATGCACCCTATTAAGAAGGATATTAAACAAAACTTGGAACGTGCACAGAGGAGGGTGACCAAGACGATAAATGGTCTGGAAACCAAGCCTTACAAGGAACGGTTGATAATAATAATAATAATAATAATAATAATAATAATAATAATAATTTTATTATTTATACCCTGCCCATCTGGCTGGGCTTCCCCAGCCACTCTGGGCGGCTTCCAAAAAAAATTAAAATACTATAATACATCAAACATTAAAAGCTTCCCTAAACAGGGCTGCCTTCAGATGTCTTCTAAAAGTCTGGTAGTTGTTGTTCTCTTTGACATCTGGTGGGAGGGCATTCCACAGGGAAGGCGCCACTACCGAGAAGGCCCTCTGCCTGGTTCCCTGTAACTTGGCTTCTTGCAGTGAGGGAACCGCCAGAAGGCCCTCGGAGCTGGACCCATAAAACAATGGGGGTGGAGACGCTCCTTCAGATATACTGGACCGGGGCCATTTAGGGCTTTAAAGGTCAGCACCAACACTTTGAATTGTGCTCGGAAACGTGTGCTCAGAAACGGTTGAGGGAGTGGGATATGTTTGGCCTGGAGAGGAAAAGACTGAGAGGTGATAGGGTAGCCATCTTCAAATATCTGAAGCGCTGTCACATGGAAGATGATGGAGCAAGCTTGCTTTTTGCTGCTCCAGAGAGTAGGATGCAAACCAATGACTTCAAATTACAAGAAATGAGATTCTGACTAAACATCAGGAAACTTTCTGACAGTAAGAGCTGGTCAACAGTGGAACGGTCTCCCCTGGGAGGTTGTGGACTCTCCTTCCTCGGAGGTTTTTAAGCAAAGGTTGGGTAGCCATCTGCCACGGATGCTTTAGTTGAGATTCCTGCATCGCAGAGGGTTGGACTAGATGACTCTCAGGGTCCCTTCCAGCTCTGCAGCTCTATGATTCTATCCCACCACAGGTTCCAGTAATGCCTGTTATGTCATATTTGGCATCCTGTATTAAGAACTCAAATTCATCTTGTTTGTTTCCCATATTCTGTGCATCAGTATAGAGACAACTGAAACAATGAATCATTCCCTCCAGCTGCTTTCTTCTTGTGGTTTCCTACCCATTGGCAGGTTTCTCTGGCACTGCCTCAGTTTCCTGTGCATCAACGAAGCCTTGGGCTTCAGCACCTTATCCTCATATTCCAGGTGCCTCACTCTGACCAGGTAAGGCCTCTGGGCACTTGTTGAGGCCCCATATCTGGAGGGCCTCCTCACCCAAGGGCCACAAGCCTTGGAGGTATTTAAGCAGAGGTTGGATGGCCATCTGCCAGGGATTATTTAGATGTGATTCCTGCACTGCAAGGGGTTGGACTAGATGGCCCTTGGGGTCCCTTGCATCTCGACAGTTCTATGATTCTATGTTAGAGGCACCATCCTAGCAAAAGGACACATTGCAGTCAGGCCAAAGCCATAAAGGAGGATGTGGAGCAGCACAGGAGAAAGAACCCTACTGCTGAACCAGACCAAAGGCTCATCTAATCCAGAATAATTTCCCACAGCAGACAAGCAGATGCCACTTCCCAAAACAGATTCATGAGATGATTCCATTGCTGTTATTTAGATATTAGGAGCAACTGCGGCATAATGGTTAGAGCAGGCATAGGCAACCTTCGGCCCTCCAGATGTTTTGGCCTACAACTCCCATGATCCCTAGCTAACAGGACCAGTGGTCAGGGATGATGGGAATTGTAGTCCAAAACATCTGGAGGGCCGAAGGTTGCCTATGCCTGGGTTAGAGTGTCAGACGAGGACCTGGGAGAGACCAGGGTTCAAATCCACCCCCTCAACCTGAAGCTCGCTGGGTGACCTTGCTGGCCTATCGCTGCCTCTCGGCCTGACCTACCTCACAAGGTTGCTGTGTGGATTCAATGAGGATGAGGGGTGAAGAACCACGTTCACCCACTTGAACTCCATGGAGCGAAAGGGGAATTATAAATGCAATAAATAAACATTAAATAATGACATTTAGAAAATAAAATGGCTCCCCCCCCAAAAAAAATCACATCAAATATTTAACATCCTGGCTGCAATGAGTGTGGTGGCTTCTCCACACCCGCCCCCCCCAGCTCCATTTTCCTCCTTTTTTTAATTGGAAAGCTGCTCAGCCTCTCCAATTTAATCAGCTGGAAATAGCCCAGATCGCTTTTCCGTGCTCCGCAGACCATATATCCTTGCCATTCATTCATATTTAGTATTTGTTCCGGGGACATGGATATACGATTTCTCCATCAGCCAAGCGGTCCCGGCTTTGAAACACGTTGCATTGTAATTTTATGCCATCTCGGCTTTCAAACTCAGCCCCCGTTCTATTTTATGCCATTCCATTTTTATCTCCGGCTTACTGCAAACGTACACTCCAACGCCAAATACAAACGAGGGGAGGTTTTGATTTCTCCTGCTCTGCGCTAATGTACCTGTCTAGGTCCTTACGTGGCCTCCATCACAATGACCCCAGGTCATGAGCAAAAACAACAGCAGCTATGACGGCCCTCGTGACCAGGTCGATTCTGGACAAACCTGTGCACATCGTATAATTGTTTATAGCTGTTCGGCGCAACTCTGTGTGTGGCGTAGATTGCGTCATTTTAGGGAGTGAAACCTAATTTTTACAAACCCCTTCAGAGAGGGGTCTTGAAAATAGGGTTTTTTGGATGTGAGGAATTCAAATCTGCTATTACTTTTGTGACTAGACAATACTCAGCTTGCCTGATGAAGAAGCACATAAACTGCTTTCGGAAAACCAAAGAATTTTAATCGTGCCTTCTGAAAATGTCAGGTACTGCTAAATAATGACGATGACGAATAAAAATGATATTACTGACTGCAAGTACTTGACAATCGGTTTTAACAATTTCTATGCCATTTTGCACACATTTTGCTCAGCAGGCAAAACCACCGTATTTTTCGCTCTATAAGATGCACCAGACCACAAGACGCACCTAGTTTTTGGAGGAGGAAAACAAGAAAAAAAATATTCTGAATCTCAGAAGTCAGAACAGCAAGAGGGATCGCTGTGCAGTGAAAGCAGCAATCCCTCTTGCTGTTCTGGCTTCTGGGATAGCTGCGCAGCCTGCATTCGTTCCATAAGACGCACACACATTTCCCCTTACTTTTTAGGAGGGAAAAAGTGAGTCTTATAGAGCAAAAAATACGGTAAATCATATTCGTTTAACCAAAATATCTTTTGAATTTGTGTTACAACTTTTTAGCACTCCTCGTTTTTCGGAATTTGAAAAATTCGGAACACCCTGTCCCCTTTCAGAAAAATAAAGGTTCTGCTCCAAATGGGATTTAAGGCCAGCTGTATATCAGAGCAGGACATCTGCAGACTAAGGTGCCATCTGCACTACACATGCAAAGTAGTATTACAGCACTTTAGGCAGTCATGGCTTTCCCCAAGGAATTATGGGAATTGTAGCTGCAAAGGGTGCTGAGACTTGTCAGGAGACACACACACACACCCCCGCATTCCCCTCACAGAGCTACAGTTCCCAGAGTTCCCTGGGAAGAGGGACTGACTGTAAAGCCACTCTAGGAACTGTAGCTCTGTGAGGGGAACAGGGGCTTCCTAATAACTCTGTCAACACCCTTAAGAAACTGTATTCAAGGGCAGCCCCGTGTATAATGAATAGCCGCAATCTGGAAGTGAGAGCTGCACCATAAAGAAGGCTGATCGCCAAAGAATTGATGCTTTTGAATTCTGGTGCTGGAGGAGACTCTTGAGTGTCCCATGGACTGCAAGAAGCTCAAACCTCTCCATTTTGAAAGAAATCAGCCCTAAGTGCTCACTGGAAGGACAGATCCTGAAGCTGAGGCTCCAAGACTTTGGCCACCTCATGAGAAGAGAAGACTCCCTGGAAAAGACCCTGGTGTTGGGAAAGATGGAGGGCACAAGGAGAAGGGGATGACAGAGGACGAGATGGTTGGATGGTGTTCTCGAAGCACGAGAGAATACAGCTCTAAAAGATCACAAAAAATGATGTGCAAAGCAGAATTGCATTTCTGGGACCTTCAGCCAGGCAAAAGCTTGTGTTACTTGGCTGACTGTGCTGGTCCCGAGGGCTAACCGTGTGGCGAGGTCCGAGTCCAGTCCGAGGTCGATGGTGTGGTATGGAGGCTGTCCATCAAAGCTGAAGTGGAGTCCAAGGCAGGGAGTCGGGTGAGGTCAGGAACTCTGGCAGAAGAGCAGGACAGGGTGCAGGCAGGAACAGGCTACCAACAATGTTGCTCCCGCAACCTGGGACTGGGCTGGCTGGCTTTTATCTGCCCCGAGGCACAGGGTGACCCCGATCCTCTGGTGACTCACCTCTCCTGGTCTGGAGGCGAGCACTCCTCCTGCGAGAACTTAGTTCCCTCCGCCTCTCTGCCCTGAGCCTCTGCAGCTCAGGAGAGGCTGGAGGGTTACCGGACCCAGAGGCAACCTCAGCTTCCCCTGACGGGGCTGAGAGTGGAGCACCTGCAGGCAATGGGTCCTCCATCACCTCAGGAGCCAGAGCAGACGCAGCTGGTGCCTGCACCTGAGGATCCAGCACAGGTGAAGACCCTTCAGGCTCAAGCCCCAGCCCCAGCTCAGCTGGTTCTGGAGGCGGGGAATCCTGTGCAGGCTGGGATTCCTCAGGTTCAGCCTCCGAGTCCGAATCCCAGGCCATCACACTGACATTTTGGGCATCTTATTGTGTGTATGAATGAGAACCCCCACACACATTTCTGCATATAATTGAGTCCTGTTGGCAGATCCGTTGCTGCGTGTTTAGAACTGAAGACTCAGAACGTCTAAGTCTGGTGTTCATCATCTACTGTAATGACAGGAGACGCAAAGGACACGTTCTCAGGCCGCATGACAAGATTGACAGGCATTGATTTTTGCATGATGAACTTCCTTGAGATGAGATTGATTTTCACACACACACCCCTCCGGCGACAAAGGAATTCTCTGATCTGGCACATGGATTTCTCATATGGGCCCCCGCAGTTAAAGAGAGGGAGGGATCCGATGTAAAGCAACAACTCCAGAAAACACTCAACTATCAGCCAAGAAAGCCAACAGGACACCAATTAACATCAAGACCAGCCACCCCCAACCTGGTGTCCTTCAGATATATCATTGGACCTGAAGTCCCATCATTCCTGTCCATTGGACATGCAGGCAGGGGCTGGTGGGAGTTGGAGTCCAATATATCTTGCCGGAATTAAGATTGCCGGAAGAAATATCAACAACCTCAGATATGCAGATGACACAACCTTGATGGCAGAAAGTGAGGAGGAATTAAAGACCCTTTTAATGAGGGTGAAAGAGGAGAGCGCAAAATATGGTCTGAAGCTCAACATCAAAAAAACGAAGATCATGGCCACTGGTCCCATCACCTCCTGGCAAATAGAAGGGGAAGAAATGGAGGCAGTGAGAGATTTTACTTTCTTGGGCTCCATGATCATGGCAGATGGTGACAGCAGATGGTGACGCCTGCTTCTTGGGAGAAAACGATGACAAACCTAGACAGCATCTTAAAAAGCAGAGACATCACCTTGCCAACAAATGTCCGTATAGTTAAAGCTATGGTTTTCCCAGTAGTGATGTATGAAAGTGAGAGCTGGACCATAAAGAAAGTTGATCGCCAAAGAATTGATGCTTTTGAATTATGGTGCTGGAGGAGACTCTTGAGAGTCCCATGGACTGCAAGAAGATCAAACTGATCCATTCTGAAGGAAGTCAGCCCTGAGTGCTCACTGGAAGGACAGATCCTGAAGCTGAGACTCCAATACTTTGGCCACCTCATGAAAAGAGAAGACTCCCTGGAAAAGACCCTGATGTTGGGAAAGATGGAGGGCACAAGGAGAAGGGGACGACAGAGGACGAGGTGGTTGGACAGTGTTCTCGAAGCTACCAGCATGAGACAGGAGTGCCTGGCGTGCTCTGGTCCATGGGGTCACAAATAGTCGGACACGACTAGACAACTAAACAACAACAACAATATATCTTGTTCGGCATCCTGTTCTCATAGAATCATAGCGCTGGAAGGGAAGCTGAGGATCATCAAGTCCAACCCTCTGTAATGCAGGAATAGGCAACTGTCCCTTTTGGGGACTGAACCTGTGACCTTGGAGATATCAGCACCATGCTTTAACCAGCTGAGCTATCCACCAGTATCTATCCATTTATATAAAAATCCCCACTACAGTGGTACCTCTGGTTACAAACTTAATTCGTTCCAGAGGTCTGTTCTTAAGCTGAAACCGTTCTTACCCCAAGGCACGCTTCTGCTAATGGGGCCTCCGGTGCAAGATTTCCGTTCGCATCCTGGGGCAAAGTTCGCAACCAGGAGCAGCTACTTCCAGGTTAGCGGAGCTCGTAACCAGAAGCGTTCATAACCAGAGGTGCCACTGTATGACATATAAAGGGAAGAGGCAGGCTTTGAAAATTGAAGGCCAACACAAGGGGAGACAGGGCTAATAACATCTGGAAGCTGCCAAAGAAGAGCAGGCCACTTGCCCCATCAAAACAACATTGATCCCTGAGCTGTTGGGTGGGAGCGTGTATAGAGGACAACAACGACAGTCTTTCTGCGTACATCATTGGTTCCAGGGATGCAGCCAAGTTCTTTTTTTGGGGTAGTGAATTTCTCTATTTTTTCCAAAGTAATTTCTACGGTATTTGATTTTACAAATATAGTATTATAACAATACAAATTACATATCCATATTTTCAGAGATTTCTCCAAATCTCTGGGCTTCCCACCTTCCCCTCCATGGGTCCTATTGTCCACCTTCTCAACTGCAAATTATTTCATAATCCATATTTTATATCTCTCCATGTTGTCCATAATATTTGCTACACTACAAGTGTTATGAGAATCCTGCTAATGTTTTCATCTGCTTACAGTGGCCTCCTAGATAAATTATTTTTAAAATTCCCATTCTTTATTGAAGAATTGCAGCTGGGTTCTTATGGCAAACAGACAGCAGCGGAAGGGTAGCAAGACAAGCCTTGATGATGCCCAAAGGCCCCAGCAGCCTTCAAGGATGCCGTTGAGTAATGGGGGCAGGAAATAAGGAATGAAAGGCTTCCAGAATGAGCAGGTGCATCGTTGAAGGCAAAAGGGAGGAGTATGCTGGGATGCAGCCCCCGTGCTCAACAGAACAGATGAAGGAATTAGGAAAGACGCAGTCGGAAATGCTGCCAACTCAGAACACAGAAGGCGAAGGCGCAGAGATCTGGAATGAAAACAGGATCATTCCTCAGGCAAACACACCTCAAGAAATCCAGGAACGAGTTGTGTGCTCAAGGGCGCACCATTCTCTCCCATCTTTCATGCATCACCACAACAAAAAACCTTCCACAACTATATTTGTTCATGTGTACCCTGCAAGCATTTATAATAATAATAATAATAATAATAATAATAATAATAATAATAATAATAATAAATTTATACCCCTGCCCATCCGGCTTGGTTTCCCCAGCCACTCTGGGTGGCTCCCAACAGAATATTAAAAACATGATAAAACATCAAACATTAAAAACTTCCCTAAACAGGGCTGCCTTCAGATGTCTTCTAAAAGTCTGGTAGTTGTTCTTCTCTTTGACATCTGATGGGAGGGTGTTCCACAGGGCGGGCGTCACTACTGAGAAGGCCCTCTGCCTGGTTCCCTGTAACTTGGCTTCTCGAAGTGAGGGAACCACCAGAAGGCCCTCGGAGCTGGACCTCAGTGTCCAAGCTGAATGATTGGGGTGGAGATGCTCCTTCAGGTATACTGGACCGAGGCTGTTTAGGGCATTAAAGGTCAGCACCAACACTTTGAATTGTGCTCGGAAACGTACTGGGAGTCAATGTAGGTCTTTCAAGACTGGTGTTATGTGGTCTCGGCGGCTGCTCCCAGTCACCAGTCTAGCTGCCGCATTCTGGATTATTTGTAGTTTCTGGGTCACCTTCAAAGGAAGCCCCATGTATAGCGCATCCTAAGCCTTCATTTGGCTTCTTCACTCCGCCACAAAGCAGCTCTGTAAGCAGCTCCAGGCAGGGAAATATCTGTGTTTCTTTTGCTTATGCTGCAACAAATTACACGGGCACTTGGCGCAGCAGAAGGAGAGACTGGGAATGGGGTGTTGTGTCTCAGTAGCAGGAAAACCTGGGAGGATGAAGGAGGCTCCTTAAACACAACTCCCCTTTATCGTTACTGGAAAAGCAAACTGCACTCTGGAGCTCTGCAGCATGCAAACTACAGGAGCTCCAGAGGTCCACCCCTTGCATGCAGACACTGGAAGATTTGAGAACCATGGCCCTGATCCTGCTCTCACTCTCTCCACTTCCGATACCCAGCAACTTCCAACATTCAGCTTCTCTGGATATTTATGAGTTCTAGTTTTCTCTGAATGCAGCCCTCAGGCTGAAAGGGTTCATCAGCCTTAACCCGGAACCATAAATCTGTGTGTGTCTTTATGCTTACAGTGGTACCTTGGTTTTCAAACACCTTCATACTCAAACAACTTGGAACCCAAACACTGCAAACCCGGAAGTGTTCTGGTTTGTGAACTTTTTTCGGAAGCCGAACATCCTCCGTTTTGAGTGTTACACCGAGGTCTGTCTGGTTTTGCTATTTATTTTGCATTTTTGTGGCCTTTTTGTTTTTGTGACTGTGTGGAACCCAGTTCAGCTACTGATTGATTGATTGATTGATTGATTGATTGACTGACTGATTGATTGATTGATTGATTGGTTGACTGAATGATTGTGTGACTGTAGTACATTGTTTATTGCTTTCATTTTATGGATCAATGGTCTCGTTAGATAGTAAAATGCATGTTAAATTGTTGTTTTAAAAGGTAAAGGACCCCTGACAGTTAAGTCCAGTCGCAGACAACTCTGGGTTGCAGCGCTCATCTTGCTTTGCAGGCCAAGGGAGCCGGCATTTGTCCGCAGACAGTTTTTCCAGGTCATGTGGTCAGCATGACTAAGCCGTTTCTGGCACAACAGAACACAGAAACCAGAGCAGTGCACAGAAACGCCTTTTACCTTCCCACCGGAGTGGTACCTATTTATCTACTTGCACTTATTTTTTGTGTGCTTTCAAGCTGATAGGTTGGCAGGAGCTGGGACCGAGCAACAGGAACTCACCCCGTCATGGGGATCCGAACCGCCGACCTTCTGATCAGCAAGCCCAAGAGGGTTAATCCGTTTTGCATTACTTTCTATGGGAAAGCGCGCCTTGGTTTTGGAACGCTTTGGTTTTGGAATGGAATTTTGGAACGGATTACGTTTGAGAACCAAGGTACCACTGCATAAGTGTCTTCTTTGTCTTCTTCACACTCCTCTGCTTTTGTCTGAAGTCTGCAAGGGGAAAACAGTGCGAAGATGAAAAGTCTGCACAAATAAGTGTCATTTGCAGAACCAAATTAAGTATAGTCAACTGCATCCCGAGGCAGAAGAACTCGAACGAACAGTCCCTGACAGCCTTCCAGCCTGCTCTTTCCTAGAAAGCTGCTCGTCTCTGTGCTCTGACGTGGAGGACATGGATTCTGCTCAGATTCTCGGAGTCTGAAAGCAGTAATGATCAAAGTGCATCCAAGCAGAGATGATTCGTTTGCAGGGAAGAGGATACATAAAAGTTTCGCTCGCATGGGGCACTTTTCTGAGTTCTTCAGGAATGGGTGCAGCCGTAGACAAACAAGGCATCCATTGAGAGGTGCGAGTGTCAGAAGGAAGGTACCGTATTTTTTGCTCTATAAGACTCACTTTTTCCCTCCTAAAAAGTAAGGGGAAATGTGTGTGCGTCATATGGAGTGAATGCAGACTGCGCAGCTATCCCAGAAGCCAGAACAGCAAGAGGGATTGCTGCTTTCACTGCGCAGCGATCCCTCTTGCTGTTCTGGCTTCTGAGATTCAGAATATTTTTTTTTCTTGTTTTCCTCCTCCAAAAACTAGGTGCGTCTTGTGGTCTGGTGCGTCTTATAGAGTGACAAATACGGTATTTGTGCATCTTTAAAAGGCAGGATGCAGTCCGGGTGCAATGCTTTCAAGAAAGGAACAATTAAGAAGTGTGAACTCCTGCCAACTTAGCAGTTCGAAAGCACATCAAAGTGCAAGTAGATAAATAGGTACCACTCTGTCGGGAAGGTAAACGGCGTTTCCGTGCACTGCTCTGGTTCGCCAGAAGCGGCTTAGTCATGCTGGCCACATGACCCGGAAGCTGTACGCCGGCTCCCTCGGCCAATAAAGCGAGATGAGTGCCGCAACCCCAGAGTCTGTCTTGACGGGACCTAATGGACCTTTTTAGCCATGGGAAGGAATCTCTCACACTAGGGGTTGGGGAAACTTTTCCCATCTCAAGGGGAATATTCTCTTTGGGGCAGCCTTCTGAGAGCTCCATATCATTTGTAACCTCTGTTTGAGTTTGTAATCTCTATTTGAGTTTATAATCCTTGTCAGAATACATACTTTTGAATGGATTAGTTTCTGTTACAATTGACTATTGATTTGTGAGTAGGGACCACTCCCACTTTTGAAACTTGTATCGACCAGAGTTCTCGGTGTGCTTTTTTCTTGGTATATTTAATAACAAGAACTCCAACTTATTTAATGTCCATATAAATTCTGGGCAGGGCAGAGGCACTAAGTGGGTTGAGGAACAGAGGAGACCAACTTCTGTGCAGCGGGCTATATTCAAGCCCAGCAAGAACCAGGAGTTTCTGAACACACACTTCCCTTCTGGCAAACAGCTGGGAACTGTCACAATCCAATGGTGCCTTCCAGCCAGGCAAAAGAGATCCAAGGGTGGAGAGATTTGGGGAGGGTGCAGGTTACACTGGGGGTGGGGTGAGGAGGGGAGGGAAGGGGCAGGAAGTTGCATCACGCAAGCGGAAATCCATGATCTCTGAAAGAAGGATGGAGCTATGTCAGAAGGAAAGCATTGGCCGGCTTCACGGTTTTCTCCCGCATTGTGATTTTTGCATAGAACACACACATATCATGATTCAAAATACAGTGGTACCTCAGGTTAAGAACTTAATTCGTTTTGGAGGTCTGTTCTTAACTTGAAACTGTTCTTAACCTGAAGCACCACTTTAGCTAATGGGGCCTCCCGCTACCGCAGAGCCACCACCAAGTGATTGCTATTCTCATCCTGAAGCAAAGTTCTTAACCTGAGGTACTATTTCTGGGTTAGCAGAATCTGTAACCTGAAGCATCTGTAATCCGAGGTACCACTGTATACTACCCAGTCAAAAATTATGAAGCCGATATCACAATATGGACTTGGTTTGGGACAATATATTGATATTTCACCCAGTTCTATACCTATATAATACTGTTTTTTGTTTGTTTGTTTGTTTTTGCTGTTGTTTGATTATTACAGTCATACCTTGGAAGTCAAACGGAATCGGTTTTAGAAGTCCGTTCAACTTGCAAAACGTTCGAAAACCCAAGCATGGCTTCTGATTGGCAGCTCCTGCAGCCAATCAGAAGCTGCGGAAGCCTCGCCGGACATTCGGCTTCCAAAAATAGTTCGTAAACTGGAACAGTCACTTCCAGGTTTGAGACATTCGGGAGCCAAAATGTTCCAGAACTAAGCTGTTTGAAAACCAAGGTACGACCGTACTTACCACAGTTAGGATTGCATTTTAAATCTGTTCAGTTCTTTTCCAGAGGCTGCTTTGAGCAAAGTTTGCCACAAGAAGTCGGGATGCAAATGTCTAGAACCAATCAGTCAATAAATTCCACAACAGCTCAGGGCCAGATGAAGGGAGCATCCGGACATGGTGAATATTGAGTGACTTTTCTTGTTCGCACCACTAGCGCTTCTGACCAGTTTTCTAACGTTCCTTAGACTCTGCAGTCCCAGTTGCATCACGGAGCTATGAGGTTTCGAACGATATACCAGCAAGATGCACCAAATTTCATTCACACCAGTGATTGCAGTGTGACACAACAATGCAGCGGTTCTCAACCTGTGGGTCCCCAGATGTTGTTGGACTACAACTCCCATCACCCCTGAGCTCTGGCCTTGCTAGCTGGGGTGATGGGAGTTGTAGTTCAACAACATCTGGGAACCCACAGAATGAGAACCACTGCAACAATGGGTATCTGTGGACAACATACAAGCACTGACCAGCCGGTTGCAGGAATGGCATAGATTAGGAGGGACTGAGGGGGCGGGACTTTACTTAGAGCAACACCATCATGTGAATACTGAATAAATGACGTGGTAAGAACTCTTTTTGGTTATCTGCTTTTTTACAGCCACAGGGGGAGGGATCGTAATTCCCTGAAGCCTTGACACTCAAATGGAACGTGGAAGTTAAGAGCCAAGGAAATGGAACAAGCAACCTGACTTATAGTAAAAAGTAGAGACATCACCTTGCCAACAAAGGTCCGTATAGTCAAAGCTATGGTTTTCCTAGTAGTGATGTATGGAAGTGAGAGCTGGACCATAAAGAAGGCTGATCGCCAAAGAATTGATGCTTTTGAATTCTGGTGCTGGAGGAGACTCTTGAGAGTCCCATGGACTGCAAGAAGATCAAACCTCTCCATTCTGAAGGAAATCAGCCCTGAGTGCTCACTGGAAGGACAGATCCTGAAGCTGAGGCTCCAAGACTTTGACCACCTCATGAGAAGAGAAGACTCCCTAGAAAAGACCCTGATGTTGGGAAAGATGGAGGGCACAAGGAGAAGGGGACGACAGAGGACGAGATGGCTGGACAGTGTTCTCGAAGCTACTAGCATGAGTTTGACCAAACTGCGGGAGGCAGTGGAAGACAGAAGTGCCTGGCGTGCTCTGGTCCATGGGGTCACGAAGAGTCGGACACGACTAAACGACTAAACAACAACAACAACAACCTGACTTATTGAGAAGACGGCCCCCAATTATGCCTTCTTGTGAAAAGTGGGAAAGCTGCCATGACTGTCGCCTGCAAAATAGAATCCGCAAGGAGTTAAGGACAGAGTTGGCCGCAAATCCAGCCACCGCCGAAACTGAACAGACCCTTTCCTCAATGGAGAAGCAGCCCCCATTGCTCTTATTGTACTACCATCTAGAACCATGTTTCATTGTCAATGAGAAAGAGAGAGAGAGAGAATATAATTTTAATCGCTAGTAAAAATAGCAGGAGGAGGGCAGACCGGGGAACAGAACAAAAGGGGGGGGGAGGGAGAAAAAAGAAAAACATGTACTAATTAATTTGTACAAGCTGGCAATTAAGAGAAGATGATATTTGCATGAAATCTCTAATGAGCCTCTTTAAAATATGTCCTACGTGTAGTCCTATCGTATAGGAACGTTCAAGGTGTCTCTGCCGGCGAGGGAACACCAAGCAATCTTCATCAAACCAAGAGCCAATTAAGCGACGTTAATTAGGCTGCTTAAACAGTACTCAACTCGCTACTAACAATTACCCAAGATTATATGCCGCAATCACATTCCTTCTGAACGGGGAGAATACGTGATCGGGAGCCTTGTTTCTGAGTTAATTGTTTCCACCCTACAGTCTTTTCAGAGATGTCTCCTTCTGGCGGCATGGAATAAAAGCGATGCCAAAATATTGCACGTTCGCAGAAACACACCATGGCTCTCAGGAGAGGAAGGGGACCACAACAGTGTCATAGTGTCGTACGGGGGCAGAGGGGCTGTTGCCCCAGACGCAACATTTGAGGGGCGCAAAATCCCTAAAGAAAAACAAACCACTTTGAGGTTTGTTTGGTTTTTTTAAAAAAACCATCAAGTGGTGTAAAAAAAAAAGTGAAATAAATAGTAATAAAATAAAATAAAAGGCTGCTGTCACTGTCCCCTCTCCAGCTTTCGTCTCCCTGCTGGGGAGACCCTTCCTCCCCCATCTCTGCTGTCACCTGGCCCTAACAGGAAGCACAATACCTGACTTGCCCCGGGCACTGGCAACCCTCGCTACGCCACTGGGCCACAGTCCTTAGAAGTTCTCACTCCCCCCTGTTTTTTTAAAGGAAGTTTCTAGTCCTTATGAGTATGGAATTATGTCTGAAAGAGAGCGTGCTACACCCAGCAAAATCTCAGAAGCCACGGGAATCGGCTGAATCACGTCCCCAACAAACTGAGGGGCAGGACCACAGAAGCCGATTCGCCACGAACTGGCCCAAACAACCTTTTGCTTCGGGGGGGGGAGAGAACCTGCTATAGCACTGGGGACCACTGGGGAACATTTACTACCAGTTTCTGCTGCATGGGAGCATGTGCCAAAAAAGGGGGGCTTTTAAAAATAATCAAAGCTAGGTAATGAGACGGGCCTTTTAGCAAATCACATTGAAGACTATTAGAGAGATTAAAACCTTATCAAGCTATTACATCATGTGTGGTTTTAAAGAGTGGGCTCATTGAGAAATAATCTCAGGGACAGGTGCAAAGGCAAAACAACATCCTAGACCTCATGAAACCTATATCTGTTTACTTTCTGAACGCCTCATTTCCCTAGGTCAGATCCACATCAGGCTGAGGACAGTGAAGTCAATCCAGTCTAATTGATTTCCCCCGGCACAACTTTTTAGGCTATATTCATTCATGGACTGATAAGCCAAAGCCTCGTATTGTTGAATTTTCAAAAGTGAAAACAAAGCTCCTTTCGATATGAACAAAACAGCCAAGCTGCCAAGAAGGGAGAAAAGTGGCCCAAAATGAACTCTAGGCTCTCTGTGGTCACTGACAGTTACGATCGTAAAATAATAAGCTGGTTAAAGACGGACGGGCATCTAGCAATGGTCAGGCTGCCAGTGCCTACAAGGACCACGGATGCAAGGAAGAGGTAAGGAAACCTGGGTTCAAAACCTGATTTTTCTCCTTCCTTTCTTTCTGGGAAAAGCATCGGGTCAGATAAAAGAAAGTGCTTCTTTGCGGAGCGCATAGTTAAATTGTGGAATTTGCAGCTGCAGGAGGCAGTGATGGCCACCAACTTAGATGGCTTTCAAAAGAGGATTAGACAGTGCTGGCTGTCACTGGCCACTAGCCACAATGCTTCGCCTCCACTGCTGGGGGGCAGAAAATTCTTCTGAATACTAGTTGCTGTTGCACTCAGGTCCATAACACACACACACACACCCCAAGGGAAGAAGGCTCAGAGCCCAGGAAGTGATGGTGAGAAGACAGTGAGTGGTCAGAGGGAGAAGACTGGGAGGAGGAGATGTTGGAAGCTGGAAGAGGCAACAGGGTTTAGTGAGCAAGAAGAGTCTGTGGTAGAGAGCAGACTAGCCTCAGAGGCAGGAGAGGAGGGGGCCCAGGAGACAGAGAAGAGGCAGGTTTCTGAAGAAGCCAGGGAGGCTCCCCTTCCTGCTGTTCTTCTTTCCTCTGGTTTGCCAGAACTCTCAGAGAAATGAAAAGAGCAGAGCAGAGATCGGTCGCACGCCAACACAGTCTCTGATTGCTGGGGGGGGCGGAACCATCACTGTCTCTCACACACAAAACATGGCAGAGAAAATTCTTCCTTTTCTGGGGGCTGTGAGGAAAAAAGAGAGAGAAATTTCAGGAAATCTCTCAGTAAGAAATGTCTTTCAGAGGAATTTCGGCTCACCACATATAGGGGCGAGTGAGGCATCCCCGCCTCGCCTCATGTTTCTAGTTTTGGGTCAGGCCGCACCTCACCAGGTCCCTGCCTTTTCCCCGTACTGAGAGTCACCTATTTCTTCATTTCAGCTTTGCTCACCTTGGGGTGGGGGCAAGGAACTGCACCTCTTGCAAACCTTGTTTTGCTGCTGTTCTGGCGTCTGTCATTGCCCACACACTTTCAAGCATACCTTCATAAGGGACAGAAACTTGCCCTTAGTAAAAAGATAGTGGGGACTGAATTTGTACCCAACACCACCTCCATGGTTTTTTTCTTTGCACGCACAGGGAATTGCAAATTGCCCCCACCCAGCCCTGCTTATCAGCAATTCAATCTTCCTGCCCCACACCTCCCACAATCGTATAAATTGACTTTTTTGAAGACTGTGGGAGCTGCACGTTTGTGTCTAATAGGTTCCAGGAGAGCGCTCTAACTAGACTGAGCGGCTTCTGCCACGTGAAGGTGTCCAATCTTCGAGGGTTGCTGGCTAATTGCTGAATTTCAGACAGAGGACCCATTCCTCATTTCCGCGTCTTAGGGAGCTATTGCGTCAGGTGAAATCTCTCTTACCTGTTCCATCCTAAAAGCACGTGAGACAGGAGCCCAAGGGGCTTCATCAATCAATGAGCTGGAGACGGAAGGCCCTGGGGAGTGTTATTATTTCAGGAGAGCTTCCTGAAGATTTCGTTTCTGCCTCCTGTCAAACAGCGACCTGCCCTCGCATAAGGCAAGGCAGGACCCGAGAACTGTCACCTGCACACATGCAGAACCTTCAAACGGAGCAAGTAATTAAATTATGTTCAGCAAGAACACAACTCACAGGAAACACCTTCCCAATGGAGCCGAGAAGCTATAGCAGAGAGTTTTGCATTGATCGAGGCCTCTGAGAGTTTGGGAGGAAGAGGAACAGGATGCGTCCGGCTGGAAGCATAATCCGATGAGCAATAACACAACGGCACCTACTCTGGCAATGTGCTCCCCCCTCTACTGTTCCGTTTCTCAGGGTTAGAAACTCAGATATATACATAAATTAGGCACTAAGTGGCTCCCTAAACCAATGTTGCAGTAGCCATTTTGGGGCAATGTGGGAATGTTGTGGGTAGCAGGAGAGGATATATTGATTAAATAGTATCCTTCCTAACTCAGGCTAGTGAGTTTATTCATGCAGCAGAGTACATTCCCCTCTTTACAAAGCAGGAAGCTAGTTGCAGATTCGTTAGAACAAGCATAGGCAAACTCGGCCCTCCAGATGTTTTGGGACTACAACTCCCATCATCCCTAGCTAACAGGACCAGTGGTCAGGGATCATGGGAACTGTAGTCTCAAAACATCTGGTGGGCCAGGTTTGCCTATGCCTGCGTTAGAATCTCATAAGTTCTATTATTCCTGGTGAGACCCCTTTGATTCCCTCCTAAAAGAATAAAGACACAACAGTCTTCTTTTGAAAGTAATAAGAAGTTTGCTCACATTCAGTTCACAGCTGGATCCCTGAAGGCAGGCTTTAGCTTAGAGTTACAGAAGAGGGTTTGAGTTCATCCTATATGGGAACTCATCCTACATGCTGCTGGCTGAGAGAAGAAAGGGCATCAAAAGAGGAAGGTAGCCGCATGACTGGACCTTTCGTTAGGTCTGGCCCACCTACCTGGTCACATGCAAAAGAAGGATCCTCCAAACCAGGTGTAACAGGAAGTTCAACTGGCTGGACCAACATTCCCCTGCATGTCCGCTCTAGGCAAACAGGAAATGATGTATTTGACTGCTTATGTTACACCCCACAGGCAAGCCTTATTTTGCAAGTGATGGACTGACGGTGATTTATTCTCAGTTAAACATCTGGCTAGTTCAGATGACCACCTTGAGCTAGAGCTCGATAACTTAAAGAAGAAAAGTCGCTTGATCCAGGGACACTCCAAATATATATAGGCCGGTTTCTATTTATTTTTCTTAAGGCTGACATGGACCATTCTTAGCACTGGAATATTCTTCACAACTGTGAGCAGGGCACTGGGGTGGGGGAAATAAAGGCAAGCTGGAACAATTCTCTAAAATGATTACTGCTCCTGCGGCAGGCTGCACAGAAGCAGCATTTTGGCTCCTGAAATCCAGGCATGCACATGCCTCGTTATGCACCCTTTCCCATACGCATTTTTGTACACATCTCATCTTTGAAAGGGATGCGGGTGGTGCTGTGGTTTAAACCACAGAGCCTAGGGCTTGCCGATCAGAAGGTCGGCGGTTCGAATCCCCGCGACGGGGTGAGCTCCCATTGCTCAGTCCCTGCTCCTGCCAACCTAGCAGTTCGAAAGCACATCAAAGTGCAAGTAGATAAATAGGTACCGCTCTGGCGGGAAGGTAAACAGCGTTTCCGTGCGCTGCTCTGGTTCTCCAGAAGCGGCTTAGTCATGCTGGCCACATGACCCGGAAGCTGTATGCCGGCTCCCTCGGCCAATAAAGCGAGATGAGCGCCGCAACCCCAGAGTTGATCATGACTGGACATAATGGTCAGGGGTCCTTTACCTTACATCTTTGCAGAGCTGCTTCCCAAAACTCAAAGAAGCATGAATGTCACAGGGCAGCTGTTTGCATGCCATCCTAGCCGTGGCAAGTTAGGTGCAAACCAAATTTCTTCCCCATCCATAGTATGGTGGTGGTACCCCCCCCCCAACCACCATACCCCTCCCAAGACAACATGGTTCCGCCCTCCATAATTGCATCGCTTGGATTCTAGCTCCGCTCCCCTCATTAGCCGCACGGCCGATTAGGATACTAAGTCTAGATCACCCCCACTGTTAATGCCCGCCAGTTGCAAATCAAAACCACGCTGAGGTTGTTTTGCTTCCCTGCTCACCTCTCTGAAGCCAGTATGGTAGGCGTTGATTAAGGCACCCTTAATGAAATCCTGAATACAGGACGAAAATAAAGCATTATAGGCCATTAAAATGACCAGCCAGAGGCAGCAAGACGGTGATTAGCCAGCATCATCTGGAATGCCAAGCACCCCAGGGAATGAGTCGAGCTCATCACCCTTCGCAGGGTACCTAATGTTCCCCTATTAGCAACCTTTGTGCTCCTGCCACGGTGTCCCACAGCTGCACCCAATTAGGAGCGGCAGCAACAACAACAACAACACAACAACAACAGCACCGTAACAGAGGGCACTGCTTTAATGCACCTGAAATGTGACGTTGCCAATTTGAGAAGATCAAAGTGTTTGACGTCGGTTTTAAATGATTCTCATCACGGGGGAAGCCAAGCATTATCACGATTTATAGCACAATGCTAATCAGGCAGACCCCACACCAACTACCATGCATTAATTGCGTACAGAACCACGTCAGCAAAAAAGGAAAACCCACAAGTCTCTGTTTACCTTGCCACCTGTGGGCCAAAGAAAGGGAGGAAGCAGAGATGGAACAGAGAGGAGAGGGAGGAACTGGGCTGGAGAAATCTGCATATTTCCAATCAGTCAATTAGTTCACTGATAGACTGAAATCTACCTGTTCCCAATCCATGCGTGTTTCGCGTGTTTCTACCCATTCATTTCCGCCTTAATCTGCAATTTAAACAAGCCCAAATAAGTACAGTGGTACATCAGGTTAAGAACTTACCGTATTTTTCGCTCTGTAAGACGCACCAGACCACAAGAGGCACCTAGTTTTTGGAGGAGGAAAACAAGAAAAAAAATATTCTGAATCTCAGAAGCCAGAACAGCAAGAGGGATCGCTGCGCAGCGAAAGCAGCAATCCCTCCTGCTGTTCTGGCTTCTGGGATAGCTGGACAGCCTGCATTCGCTCCATAAGACGCACACACATTTCCCCTTACTTTTTAGGAGGGAAAAAGTGAGTCTTATAGAGCAAAACATACGGTAATTCGTTCTGGAGGTCCATTCTTAACCTGAAACTGTTCTTAACCTGAAGCACCACTTTAGCTAATGGGGCCTGCCGCTGCCGCCGCATGATTTCTGTTCCCATCCTGAAGCAAAGTTCTTAACCTGAGGTACTATTTCTGGGTTAGCAGAGTCTGTAACCTGAAGCGTCTGTAACCCACGGACCACTGTATTTAAAGCAGGGGGGGTTTTCAGCTGGAACTCACTGGAATTCAGTTCCGGCCCCTCTCTGGTAGGCGTCATTGCCGTTATAAGAGAACAAAGGAGGTGTTCACGCTGAGTTCCGGCACCTCTTTTTCTAGAGAATGCTAAATATCAACACACACACACACACTTTTGGCGGGGGGGTATGTTGTGATTTGCTTAAAAATATCTCTCAAATGATGGCGATGTTCATTTTGCATGTACAGTGGTACCTCGGGTTAAGTACTTAATTCGTTCTGGAGGTCCGTTCTTAACCTGAAACTGTTCTTAACCTGAAGCACCACTTTAGCTAATGGGGCCTCCCGCTGCTGCCGCACCGCCGGAGCACGATTTCTGTTCTCATCCTGAAGCAAAGTTCTTAACCTGAAGCACTATTTCTGGGTTAGCGGAGTCTATAACCTGAAGTGTATGTAACCTGAAGTGTATGTAACCCAAGGTACCACTGGCTTAGGGCCTCATCAAACCTAAATCCAGCCCTGAGTCTGAGGCCAACCCTGCAACCTGTTTTGGGCTCACCACGCCCACCTTTCCTGCTCCTGACATCATCCATGTCGGCCATGGGGAAATTCCAGCTACAGCTAAAACACAGAAGTATCCCAGATTCTTCCTTCCATTTGCCAGCTGGAATTCCAAGCTGGCAAAGGGAGTGTCCCCTGCAGACACAACCTCCTTGATCCTGCTTCCCATCGCTTATATATTAAAAAACGTGCTATGTTGTAAGCAGAAATCACATTTTAGAGTTAATGTTTTACCAAACAGAACACAGCTCTTAGCAGGGAGCACACCTCGCCTGCAAACGGCTAAGCCCATCTGCCAGAATGCGCTTGCCCTCGCCGGTGCCCCTCCAATTTGGCAAGCGCTCTAAAATCAATGGCATTAACAACAAAACAAAACTGAGCTACGTACGTCAGAACGGAGTGAAACCATGTGACTGGTGGTGGGGTTTTTTTAAACCAAATCGTGTTCAGCCTTCCCCTGTAACGGCAGCCACAAGCCTGCACGTAACAAAAGAGGGACGCAATATTTTATATTGTTGCAGAAGAGGGGGGTTGCTTGCTTTGCCTGAAAGATGGTATTGCTATAAGAGTGACACCCTGGCATTTAGCAACCAGACTGGTCACCATAGGTGACCAGGGATTCCATACAGGTGAGTGCCTAAAATCCCAGGTAATTGCATGAAAAGAGTGGGACTGGCAAAAGAGAGATCCCTCACTTCATTTCCCTTCCACTGGTCTGTCTGCTTGGCTTCTGGGCTGGCTGCCTACGCTGGAGCTGTGTATGGCTCTTCCACTAAGATGCATAGTTAAAAAAAGAGAGAGAAGTGATTCGCAAAGAGATTACTGGCCTGCATTTCCCTTTTTTAAAATAATAATCTTTCTTAATTTAAATTACACACTTATACAAAGAATTTACAATCCCATACTACAAAAAGAAAATGAAAGAAAAAACAATTAAGAAGAAAAAAAAGAAGAAAATACAGAAAAAAGAAAAAGCAAATTTACGTACATAAAAAAACCCTTAATCTTCCTAATTAATACTTAATTAAACACTTAAATAAAAAAGACTTCTGACAAAACGAGTCTTCCAATCATTCTCATTGTACTGTTTATACTGTCATCGTTTTTCCCGCACAGTTTTATATTCTTTAATATTGTTCCTGTCTACTCCACAAACAATATTCTCCACAAGAAGGCTGATCGCCGAAGAATTGATGCTTTTGAATTCTGGTGCTGGAGGAGACTCTTGAGAGTCCCATGGACTGCAAGAAGATCAAACTGATCCATTCTTAAGGAAATCAGCCCTGAGTGCTCACTGGAAGGACAAATCCTGAAGCTGAGGCTCCAATACTTTGGCCACCTCATGAGAAGAGAAGACTCCGTGGAAAAGACCCTGATGCTGGGAAATATGGAGGGCACAAGGAGAAGGGGACAACAGAGGACAAGACGGTTGGACAGTGTTCTCGAAGCTACCAGCATGAGTTTGACCAAACTGCGGGAGGCAGTGGAAGACAGGAGTGCCTGGCGTGTTCTGGTCCAGGGGGTCACGAAGAGTCGGACACGACTAAACGACTAAACAACAAAAACAACTCCACAAACGGTATTTGTTGTGTTTACAAGTATCACTCAAGTTCTGCTGTGAAGGAGGGGGTCGCAGTCAGCAGAGAAACACAGACTTTCTAGCCTCTTTGCAGGCTAGTGGAAAACAAAAGGCAGGCTAGTAATTTTCATTGGCTTATTTGCAAGGCTGGGCAGTGACCTCTAGCTCAGAGACCGTTGCAAAAGGGGAAAAGGTAAATTCCTGGAAAGTTGGTCTGCTTTTACTAGCCATGACATCTGGCTGCAACTCTCATGTTCAGAGGCAGCATACCTTGAAAACCAGGGGCTGGGGGCTGGCAAGGCGAGACGTTTTTGATTTGAGTTTCCATTGAAATGAGGCTGCATTTTAATGTTTTAATGCTGTATTTTAATCTTGTTTTTTAAGTTGTATTTCAATCAATTTGTTTTTATATCGGTTGTTAGCCGCCCTGAGCCCGGTCTTGGCTGGGGAGGGCAGAGTATAAATGATGATGATGATAATAATAATAATAATAATAATAATAATAATGGCTGCATCCTCTCTTGCTGTCCTTAGGAGTTTCTCATAAACTTCTTGTTGGCCACTGCTGGAGGCATCGTTGTAGACTAGGTGGACCTATAGAGGTGTCAGGGAGTGGGTGGCCAGATCAGAAAAAGGACTGGGAGGAGGACAAGAAGTCAGATGTCCCAGCGAAGGATCTGAGTGGGCTCAGAAGGCACAACTGGACCCCATTAAACACTGGATCCAGAAGAGGAAGGAAGGAGGAAGGAGTTGGGTCCTAGGGAGGGGCCACGCAGATTGAAGCCCACATTGTGACATTGGTTTCATAATTTTTGACCTGGCGTTACAGTGGTACCTTGGTTCTCAGACTTAATCCATTCTGGAAGCCCGTTCCAATACCAAAGCGTTCCAAAACCAAGGCGCACTTTCCCATAGAAAGTAATACAAAACAGATTAACCCGTTCCAGACTTTTAAAAACAACCCCTAAAACAGCAATTTAGAATGAATTTTATTATCTAACAAGACCATTGATCCATAAAATGAAAGAAATAATCAATGTACTGTACTATAAAATAAATAAAGACAGTATTGTAGATGATAAAAATGAAAAGAAAAAAAATTCTTCCCTGCACTGATGATAGCCATTGTTTGGATGGGGGGCTTTTATCCTTTTCCACAGTCACACAATCTATCAATCAGTAGCTGAACTGGGTTCCACACAGTCACAAAAACAAATTAACCGAAAAAGCCTCAAAAACAAAACTGCAAAATAAATAGCAAAAACAAAAGCACCAAACTTAATCCGTTCCGGAAGTCCGTTTGACTTCCAAAGTGTTCGAAAACCAAGGCACAGCTTCTGATTGGTGCAGGCGCCCCGGAAACAATAGCCGACAGCCGCACCGGATCTTCGGCTTCTGAAAATTGTTTAAAAACCGGAACACTTACTTCCAGGTTTTCAGATTTTGAGAACCAAGGCGTTTGAGAACCAAGGTACTACAATACAATGGACACTTGGGTTGCGAACGTGATCTCTGCAGGATACACATTTGCAACCCGCAGCGGCGTGTCTGCGGATGTGCGGGTTGCGCTTCAGTGCTTCTACGCATGTGCAAAGCGCGATTTAGCGCTTCTACACATGCGCAGCCCCCGAAACCCGGAAGCAGCCCATTCTGGTAATTCTGGGTTTCGGTGGGTCCGTAACCCAAAAAAGCGCAACCTGAAGCATCTGTAACCCGAGGTATGACTGTACTACAAAACAAGCTTCTGAGTTCTTTGGAATTTGCAGGAGATACTCTCCCGCACATTGCAGTGATCTACCGGGTGCACAAGGAATAAGGCTGTCCTAAGAGTGATCTCAGCACTGCTCAGCCACCTGCCCTGGCATGCACCCACGTCCTCAGGTAATGGCTCAGGCCTTTTAACGAGAACCCAAGCGAGGTTGTCAGGAACCTTTCCAAAGCCATTTGCGAACACCCAGCAGGAACTGGAGTGCCTAATGAGTTCCAGGAATCTGGTCCCAACAGACAAAGCCATTATCTAAAGTGTGGATTCCTGCTTTCCACTTTCACACGCAAAATAACACAGAGCACAATATACACTCCAAGTGGTGCCCAGTCATTTATTTCATCAAAGGTAAATAAGAAAAGGAAACCGAGAGAGGTAAGAGAGAAATAATTTTCAGTTCTCTCTCTCTCTCTCTCTCCGCGAACCTCAAGTGCTTGGTCGTAAAATGTCATTAGAAGTGTGGGAGGGGAATAATATCAACCTGGTGCGTTCAAAGCTGAGGGGAGGAGAAAGTATGTTGCTCCTCCAGTGCCCCCTGCTGGCAAATGACAAGAATGACATGGCGAGCAAACAAGAAAGAGTGACCAAGAGACAGGTACCCAAGGGATGCGGGTGGCGCAGTAGTCTAAACCACTGAGCCTCTTGGGCTTGCCAATCAGAAGGTCGGCGGTTCAAATCCCCACAATGGAGTGAGCTCCCGTTGCTCTGTCCCAGCTCCTGCCTACCTCGCAGTTCGAAAGCACACCAGTGCAAGTAAATAAATAGGTACCACTGCGGCAAGAAGGTAAATGGCATTTCCGCGCGCTCGGGTTTCCATCATGGTGTCCCGTTGCGCCAGTAGTGGTTTAGTCCTGCTGGCCACATGACCCAGAAAGTTGTCTGTGGACAAACGCCGGCTCCCTCGGCCTGAAAGCGAGATGAGCATTGCAACCCCATAGTCACCTTTGACTGGACTTAACCATCCAGGTGTCCTTTACCTTTTACCTTTTTACCTTACCCAAAGGTCCACCTAGTCCAGCATCCTGCTTCTCAAGAGGACCAACCAGATGCCTCCTAGAAGCCCCCCCCAAAAAAAGGATTATCCCTTTCCTAATAATCGTAGGTATGTCATTCATCTGTCTCCCTGCTGTCACCAAGGATGTAAGGCATGGTTTTTCTGTTCTGCCTTTTATTTGCCAGACGCAGCAGCGGTTCTCCTCGGCTGCAGTTCACCTTCACCACAAAAGGACATCTGCTTGAGAGGAGCTTAAGAAGGGGGGAAGAAGGCCAGCCCTGCTGCCCCCCACAAAATAAGAGTGTATTGCCTCACCCCACTCACAGTTTTGATTGCGACTGGGACAGAATCCTATCCACGGATGCATCAAATATCTCCAGTTGAATGACCCAGTTTGTCGCACCTTTGTGTATAACTCAGACATGCCGAGTCATTGGAAAACTATATTTAGCAGTCGACAAGCTTTTGTCCATCATCCCCAGGTGTCGGAGTTATGAGTTAGCCTACTTAGAACCTTGCTCGCTTTACAGCCGCGAGGTTGACAAAGCGTCGATGATCAATGCCTTTCAGCCTGGGAGAGAAAGTCTCAACCGCCAGCGTCTCTCTCTCTCTCCCAGGCAGATTCAAGAGCCTCAAACCACCACCACCCTCTGGAAATGTCATTATTCAAAAAAGGGGGTATGAGAAAGGTCACCTCTATTTCTGAAATCAAAAGGCCAGAAGGAATGGGATGAACAATCCTCCCTTTTAACTCGCTATCTGGTGTGGGGACTATCGCTCCGCGAAAAAGTGAGCAGTGACAGTTAGACATCAACATCAAAATGGCTCTGAAGAACAGTTTCCAAAATGGCCTTACTCCCTGCAGGCAACTGATAACAGCTCACTATTTCTGATCAGGAAGTGAGTAAGTGAGTAAATGAATGAATGAATGAATTTCAATTGCATTTACATCCCATTTTTCCTCCAAGGGACACAAGGTGATGTGTTCTCTCCCTCCTCATTTAATCTGCACAACAACCCTAAGAGATAGGTTAGGCTCTAACCACTATACCACACTGCCCTTCTAGAATGAGAGCCTCCTTTTCCTCTTCCAGTTCCTAGCCACATGCACCTTGCCCAGCTGGAACTGGTAAGGAAGAAGGCATGGGTACACGTTCCGTATGACATCTTTCCACATTCCGTATTCAATTCTTCTTTCCAAAACTGAAAGGATGTAATGGGGGGGTGCGTCAGGTCAGGAACAGAACAACGTCGCTGGGTTAAGTTATGAAGATACTTCATGCATTCTGGAACGTCATCCAGTCTCCAGAGTGGACCATCTTTGTATTTACGAGACCGCCTCTCCTGGTATGCCCCGCAGAGGACCTTAAGGTCCATGAAGAACCATAGTTTAGAGGTCCTGGGCCCTAAGGAAGTCAGACTATCCTCCACCAGCGCCAGGGCCTTTTCAGTGATGGCTCTGACTTGGTGGAATGCTCTGTCCCATGAGACCAGAGCCCTGCAGGATTTAACCTCCTTCTGTCAGGCCTGTAAGACAGAGCTATTCCACCTGGCCTTTAATTTGAATTCAGCCTGATCTTTTATTTACCTTCTCTTCCTTCCCCCTCCCCTTTTATGAAGATCACCCGCTCTGGGACCCCACAGCTAATTCTCCCCTGGCCTCCTCGCTGGACCAAGTAGGACCAATTCAGCCAGCTAGCCCTGGGGATTATCTAATGCTTATTTCCCCTAAATTGATTTCTGAATTTTGAATTTTATTGTTATTCATGTTTTTATACTGTACTTTATGCTGCTTTTACAATTAAGTGTTTTAAATTTGTTGTTGGCTGCCCTGAGCCCGGTTTTTGAACCAGGAAGGGCGGGGTATAAATAAAAAAATATTACTATTATTATTACAACCATTTCTTCCAAGGAGGCAGTGATGGCCACCATCTTAGATAGCTTTGCAAGGCAACTGGAGGAGGAGAAAGCTATCAATGGCTACTAGCCTTGACAGCTGTGCTCTGCCTCCATGCTTAGTGGCAGTAATGCTTCTGAGTACCAGCTGCTGGAAGCCACAGGAGGGGAGAGTTGCTCTTGTGCTCAAATCCTGCTTCCAGGTTCCCCACAAGCAGTGGCAAGATCTAGCAGGCTCTTCTTGTGCTCTTCAGTGGGCACTCGCTCACCAGAGCTCCAGACAGATGTCTTCTCCAAACCCTCCTACTCAGCCAAGCTCCTCCTCACTCAGGGAGAAGTAACCTGAGGTCCTCTAGACGTGGCTGGACTCCCAGTTCCCATCAGACCCTGTGTCCTGGACTGGTTGGACACAAAAGTGTTGTGAGAGGAACTAGCTGGGGAACCACGAAGGGAAGAAGGCTCAGAGCCCAGGGCGTACTGGTGGGGCAATGATGGGTGGGAAGAGGGAGAAGATCAGGAGAAGGAACAGGGCTTTGTGAGCAGGGAGAGTCTGTGGCAGAGAGCAGCCCAGAATCAGAGGCAGAAGCTGAAGCAGGTGAATGGTTGGAGGGAGGCCAAGAGGCAGAAATGAATCTGGCTGGTGAAGAGGCCTGGGTGTCTCCCCGTTCCCTCCACACCCTCGTCTCCCAGAACCAGGAGGGGGCTGAAACAGGCAGTGACAGGCTTCACACAGGCACCAATTGCTGGTGAAAAGCCCTGGAAAAGATGGGACTTAGGCATCTGTGGCACAGCTGTCAACTTACAGATTTGAAAATAAGGGACCAGCGGCCTTGAAAATAAGGGATCAGCAGCCAAAATAAGGGATTTTCTGGGCACATGTATGTTCAACTTCTGAGCCCCTCCGAGCCAAAGGCAGAAAGCCCAGCCAGCAGCCAAACGAAGCCTCAAGCCTCAAGGAAAACCACTGTCATCTCTCCGCTGGGAAGTGCTGAGCAAAGGTGAGTCCCCAGGCAACACAGCCGATTTGATCAGGACAAGGCATGCAAGCTCCACCCACCAGTCGTTAGACTTCTTATTGGGTGAGCAACGCAGCCAAGCAACACAGTTGGAGCCTCCCTCCTCCCTGGCCGGCAGGGAGGGAGGGAGAGGAGCTGCTTCCTTTGAAACCCGGGAAATATAAGGGACATCATCAATAAGGGACAGCAGCGGGGCACGGTGCTGGGATAAGGGACTTTCCCGCCAAATAAGGGACGGTTGACAGCTATGATCTGTGGGAACCTTCTGTCTCAGCAACTGCTTCATAGAGGCAAGACCTACCAAAAAAAGAGTGGCTGTGCTCATTAGGCCTGACACTCCTTTGCAGATCCTGGTTTTTTCCTCTTCTTCTTTCTAATAAAGGGGGAACTCCACTTACCGCATGTCATCTGCTACTGGTTCGCTCCTGTCACCCTGCCTGCCAGCGTAGCCAGTGGTCAAGGACCATAAAGCATCCATAGCAGAGGAGTTGTAATTGGGGGGGAAATCCTATAAAGTCAGGGCATTCGCAGATGACTTAATAATAACAACACAAGATCTGGAGCAAAGCATTCCTGTGGCATTGGAATTAATTAAAATATATGGAAATATGGCAGGCCTAAAAGTAAACTACCCAAAAACTAAAATGCTAACTAAAAATCTAAGTACAGGAGAGAACAAAGAACTTCAAGAAATGACAGGCTTAGAGATAAAAGAATAAATTAAAATATCTAGGGGTCTGGATTTCAACAAAAAGTATCAACCTATATGAGGATAATTATGTCAAAGCGTGGAAGGAGATTAAGGGGGGAAATGGAAACGTGGAATAAATTACATCTCTCGCTATGGGGTAGAATCTCGGTGGTGAAGATGAACATCCCAAAATGATCTTCCTGTTTTTTCTCTTCTTTTTTACTTGATTTTTATTGTTGTTGTTGTTTAGTCGTTTAGTCGTGTCCGACTCTTCGTGACCCCATGGACCAGAGCACGCCAGGCACCTCTGTCCTCCACTACCTCCCGCAGTTTGGTCAAACTCATGCTGGTAACCTCGAAAACACTATCCAACCATCTCGTCCTCTGTTGCCCCTTCTCCTTGTGCCCTCCATCTTTCCCAGCATCAGTGTCTTCTCCAGGGAGTCTTCTCTTCTCATGAGATGGCCAAAGTATTGGAGCCTCAGCTTCACGATCTGTCCTTCCAGTGATTTTTATACACTTGTCCTTATTTCACGTTTTTCTTTTCTTTCTTTCTTAAGTTGTCTAAGCTTGTAATGGCATATACTGTATGGATGTATTCATTTTAACTCAATAAAGACTGACCAAAGGTAAAAAGAAAAAAAAAAAAATTGCCCTATCCCAGAAGTCATCTGACTGCAACTGTTTACCCAGCTTCCATTTCTCCCTCAGCACTTGCTCCCTCCCTCCCTTTGTTCCGATAACTCTGTTGTCAATGCCTTCTTTTTTTCCTGACAGCCGCTGCGGGTAATTCATCTAATATCTCGGCATGGTGGGTGGCATATCCTGCTCAGTCTCTAGTTGTTTGTTCGTACTTCTTAATGCCCCGCCAATGAGACTAGAGGGGCTCCAGAAAATTAGCGAAGCTCATTTCCTCTTAGTCATCTTGCTGCTGCTAAATTGGAATTTTAATGCCCCTTCCTGCCTTGATCTTCTGGCTGCCCCTGTAGCTATCACGTCGAGCATTCGCCAGCACTTACACAAAGTGAAACTTCAGGGGTAGCTGCAGAGGCTCCTGCCAGGGTGAAACATCCATCAAATTTTGGGACTGGCAGAAATAGAAGTTTCTAGAAGGCTGGTGGGACGGACCCAAGCCACATGGATCAGTAGACAAGGCAGCTTCCTGCCTTCCTGTTGAGTTTGGGGAAAGGGATGTAGCTCTCTTGGTTGCTAGACAACAAAAACTAGGCAAAAAAGGAAAAATCTAGCACCTAGTGAAAAATAAATAAATAAACCCAGCACCGTCCCTTCTCTCAGATTGGCTACCAAGAGAAGCCCCAAATAGGCTGGGTCTTGTAGCGTGAAAAGGCGGAGTTACTCCTGGCGTCCACCACCAGGTCATTCTAGAGCCTAGGGGCAGCTGCAGTGAAGACTCTACACCAGCGGTTCTCAACCTGTGGGTCCCCAGATGTTGTTGGACTACAATGCCCATCATCCCTGAGCTCTGGCCTTGCTAGCTAGGGGTGATGGGAGTTGTAGTTCAACAACATCTGGGGAACCACAGGTTGAGAAAGGCTGCTCTGCACCCTCACTGCTACTGAGTGGACTTCACACACACGCACACACACACACACACACACACACACACAAAGGCAAATGGAGCAAGGATGTCGCACCTACTTCCAGGAGAGCTGTGTCAGCACCATGACACTCACCGATAGGGCAGCCCAGACAGCGGGGTCAAGGGAAGTCAGGCAGTCCAGTCACATGTAGTCGGAACTGCCAGATCCTGACCAGGGTGGTAGCATGCACAGTGGAGCAAAAATGCATCTTGTCAGCACCCTGGAGAGCTCCCAGCAGAGAGAGCTTGCTAGGACTCCCTCTGGGAGATCTGTTGCCTCAGCTGCATGCTGAACTCTTCTGAGATCTGCTGAAGGCTGGATGGCCTGGTCCTCTTAGCCCCACCCCATATGAGCAGCTGTCTGTTCCTTTAAACAGACCTAGTTTGTAACCACTGGCTCCTACAGCATGGAGGCAGTGAGGGATGGCTGCAGGGCTGTCATCCAAACAGAAGAAGGGTTTGCTGGTCCTGTGATGGGTGGATGTCTGCCTCTGAGCTAGACGGAGGATTGTGGCCAGAGTACATGACAAAGACCAAGTCAAGAGAGGTTGACTTGCATGGGAAAGAGGCAGTCTTAAGATTTGCAGGTCTTGGACAAACATTTTCTTGTGCACTCCTGCTTGCCTCTGCAGAGCTCATCAACTGTGGCTTGCCAGCACTATCCTGAGATCACCGCTTTCCAACTGATTGGCTTTTCAATCCCCGCGCCGTGCAATCATGGCAGAGTAAAAGCAATTGATTGCAGCCTCTGTGTCTCCTCAGAACAGTAAGAATAATAAAAAAAATCATAACGGGAGAAAGCAAAGGAAGAGTTCAAAGAGTCAAGGGCATTCAAGCACTGGAGGAGGAAACAAAGAAAACCCATCACTCATTGAAAAAGTTCACTAAGAGAGGAAGCGCTGGTGCAGAACTAGGCCAAACCATGGTGACTCCCTCTGACAGGCAGAAAACCTAAAAATACAACTCCCGGTCAGTGAATCGGCAAAATAAACAAAACATACCAGATTCCAGAAAAGCGGGTTAAAGGCGATGCAGAGGACAGCTATCCCAAAGCTGGGGTCGGTCACATCCACGAAATCAAGGAGCAGAGACATGGCCGAGAGATCAACCTGCAAAGGACAGTGGAAGTTAGTTGGGGCAACCAGGTGTAGCGCCCAGCAAGAGCTTCCACACAGGGCTGCTTCAGATGAAACACAAACCGCGTGGTTTGGGCTAATCATACTTGAGACTCTGAACTATACTTTGCATTCCAGGTGTACCAACAAAACCATGGTTTGGGACACTGATCTACCATTGGGAACTGCTGTTTGGGAAACATCTTAGGGTTCCCAGAAAACAGGGGGTGGAGGTAGAGAAGGGGCACAAACCATGGTTGGTCTGAATGTCTGGGATGCTAACCATGGCTTACCCATACATATCAGTTACAGATAGGTAGCCGTGTTGGTCTGCCATAGTCAAAACAAAAAAATATTTTCCTTCCAGTAGCACCTTAAAGACCAACTAAGTTAGTTCTTGGTATGAGCTTTCGTGTGCATGCACACTTCTTCAGATACTGTATCTGAAGAAGTGTGCATGCACACGAAAGCTCATACCAAGAACTAACTTAGTTGGTCTTTAAGGTGCTACTGGAAGGAAAATATTTTTTTGTTTTGACCATACATATCAATCATTGTGGAGAAGGAATAATAATAATAATAATAACAGTTGTAATTGGGGGGGATCTCATGAATATTCATCAGCACCTCCACATAAATCTCTCTTCATATACATTTATGTATACAATTTTGCTGAATATACTCATTTTTGCCGCATATACTCATAAAAGCAATTTCAATGCATGCTTTCTACCCTAGTACAGTGGTATCTCAGGTTACATACGCTTCAGGTTACATACTCTGCTAACCCAGAAGTAGTGCTTCAGGTTAAGAACTTTGCTTCAGGATGAGAACAGAAATCGTTCTCCAGCGGCGCGGTGGCAGCAGGAGGCCCCATTAGCTAAAGTGGTGCTTCAGGTTAAGAACAGTTTCAGGTTAAGAACGGACGTCCGGAACGAATTAAGTACTTAACCCGAGGTACCACTGTACATGCATGTTGGTACACACTCACTGGACTGAGAACTGTGTTGAAGATTGGGAGAAAGGTGAATTTTCAAAGGATTGCTGTGGCTTCGGTTTATGTACAGCTTCCAAAAGTGTGCATTAGGCAGGCAAGTCTTTAAATGTGAACTAGATTGATTGATTGATTGATTGATTTCCCAACCTTAGCCTCATGCCTCTGTAAGCACCTAACAGCACACTGCATGTATATATTTAAACATTTAAGTATATAGCATTTACATATTTACACACACAGTTTGTGAATATTTACATTGTGTTATCACCAGGCTGCGCATCACTTTCCTTTTGGGTAAAGATGGAGGCAAAGTAGGTGTTGAATAGATCCACCTTTTCTCTGTCACCCAATTGCATTTCTCCACGTTCCCCACGCAGAGGACCTACCGCTTGCTTGTTCTTCCTCTTCCTTCGAACATAGCCAAACAAACCTTTATTATTATTTTTAACCACTCTTGCAAGCCTGAGCTCATTCTGAGCTTTAGCCAGCCTGACTTTCCCCCTGCAACTGTTGGCTACTCGTGTATATTCCTCCTTTGTTATTTCCCCTTTCTTCCATTTCTTATACGTGCCCTTCTTAACTCACAGCTCATCTGCAAGCTCCTTAAGCAGCCACAATGGTTTCCTTAGATGCCTCCCGCTTTTCTTTCTTGTTGGAACTGTCTGCATTTGGGCCTTCAATATTTCACCTTTAGGAAACTCCCATTCATCTTGGATTTCCTTCTCATTGAGTCTTTCTGACCATAGAATCTCACCCTGGGGGTCCTTAAGGTTTTTGAAACCAGCCTTCGTGAAGTCCAGAGCGCATGCAAACTTATGAAGCTAACTGTCATTCACCAGGACAGATCTTTGTGGCTTAGGGCCCTCGTATTTACGGGACCGCCTCTCCTGGTAAGCCCTGCAGAGGACCTTAAGGTCCATGAATAATCATAGTTTAGAGGTCCCAGGCCCTAAGGAAGTCAGACTATCCTCCACCAGGGCCAGAGCCTTCTCAGTGATGGCTCCGACCTGGTGGAATGTCCTGTCCCATGAGACCAGGGCCCTGCGGGATTTAACTTCCTTCCACAGGGCCTGTAAGACAGAGCTATTCCGCCTGGCTTTCAATTTGAACTTAGCCTAATTTTTTATTCCCCTTCCTTCCCTCCCCCTCCCCTTTTTATGAAGATTACCCACTCTGGGATCCCACAGCTCATTCTCCCCTGGTCTCCTCGCTGGCCCAAGTAGGACTAATTCAGCCAGCTAGCCCTGGTGATCATCTAATGTTTATTGGATGGATTTCCCTCCTGAATAGATCTTTGAATTCTGAACTTATTGTTATTCACGTTTTATATTGTATTTTATGCTGTTTTTTGTTGCATCAATTAAGTGTTTTAAATTTGTTGTTAACTGCCCTGAGCCTGGTTTTCTGAACTGGGAAGGGCGGGGTATAAATATTATTATTATTATTATTATTATTATTATTATTATTAGGCAGAGGACTAACCAACTCTGACAGGCAGAGGCTCTCCAAGAAGCCACTCTTGGCACCCATTAAGATCATAAGGAAAGTCTGCTGGATCAGGCCAATGGCCCATCTAGTCCAGCATCCTGTTCTCACAGTGGGCAACCAGAAGGACGCAAGACCTCCATGCTCTCCAGCAACTTGTATTCAGAAGCATCACTGCCTTCAACCGTGGAGGCAGAGCTGAGCATCATAAACTAGTTGCCATTGACAGCCTTATCCTCCATGAATTTGTCTAATCTTATTTTCATCCAGGCCATCACTGCTTCATGTGGCAGTGAGTTCCATAGTTTAACTACGCACTGTTTGTAGAAATCCATTCTTTTGCCTCTCCTGAACCTTCCAACATTCAGTTCTAGTGCTATGGTGTTGGGAGGGGGTACTTTTCTCTGACCACTTTCTTCCTGCAATCCACGCATTAGCTTAAGAAAAAGTCGGCAATAGGTATTTGTTCTTTCTTCAGTTCTTTGTCCGCAGTGTAGCTAAAAACAACAACCCATGCTCCCTGTGAATGCCGTAAGACTCCAGATTCTTTTTGCTCCAAAGTTCATTGCCAATTTTTCACAATTATCTCCCAAGGCCCTTGTTCCCAGAAAGAAACCCAAAGGGCACCCAGTCCCCAGCAGAACGACCTCCATTAATTCTTAGAAGAAATAGCAATTTATCACCTTTCAGTTCTGGAGGGACAGAGGTGGGGAGAAACAATGGCAGAAGGTTCCAGCACAGAAGCCTAAACTTCCTTTACCAAACGCAAACTGAAAGCTGCTTGTTATTTCACTCATATTTTTATATATCACCAAAGATGCCATCCTTAAGGGAAGAAGAAGAGGAGTTTGGATCTGATATCCCGCTTTATCACTACCTGAAGGAGTCACAAAGCGACTAACAATCTCCTTTCCCTTCCTCCCCCACAACAAACACTCTGTGAGGTGAGTGGGGCTGAGAGACTTCAGAGAAGTGTGACTGGCCCAAGGTCACCCAGCAGCTGCATGTGGAGGAGCAGGGAATCGAACCCGGTTCACCAGATTACGAGACTACCGCTCTTAACCACTACACCACACTTCAGAAAACAAAAAGGCACTTAATTCGCTATTCTCAGGTGGGATTCAATCACATGCAGACTTATAATTGATTGGGATGTCTGGGGCAACACATCTCCAAAAGATCAGAATTTTTTTGCATTAAGTTATGTGAAAATGAACTGGAAAGTGTGAGTAACACTTCCTCTGATGTAATGCCATTAATTTCCTTGTAAACAAATCAGGGTGAACGCTCAATTGAAAGGTCAAATGGAAGCACTCTAAGACTGCAGGCCTAAACAACACACTTTCGGGGGCAATTTGTGGTCCTACGGATGTCAATGGACGCCAGCTCCTATCAGCCTGAGAAAGGGATGGTGGGGGCAGGACTCGAACCCATGGCTTCAGGTTCCAAGAAGGGATATTCTCTGATTCTATGGAGCAGAACAACATCTGGAGGAGAACAGGTTTATCTAGGCGACGACCGTCACTGAAAACAACAAGATTTAGCTTCCAAATAAATTTACACAGAACTGCACTGTGGAAAAAATCCTGTAAGGTTGAAAGATTCATCTCCCTCTGAAAGCAAATCAGGGTGAATGCTCCATAAGTAAGAAGCACCCACAGCTCTTAAGCCAACAAAGCACAAATTTGTTTAACTTACGGGACGCTGCTTTCTCCCAGATGAGAATTTTGGCACCAGGCAGCAGGAGGCGAGTCTAACCCACGTGCGTTTTCCTCCCCAACTTTGAAATACTGTACATGTTTTCCCAGGTCAAGATAGCCTCAGAAAGGCTTGGGGTGGGGGCAGAGCGTAGAGTTCCCTGAAAAGATAACTGATGAAGGCAACACAAAGGGCGCAAGAGGAGAGGGAAAGTTACAGGATGTTGCAACGAGACACAGCACCCTTTGCAGACTGGGAAATGCTGAAATTTGTGGCTGATTAGCAGGACAAGGGGATATCGCCGGCTCTGCATGCAAAAAGACCTCCAAGAAACCTATTTGTTTACAACACAACAGACGTCCATCAGCTACCTCCAGGAAACCAAGAATCCTCTCTGCATTGCAATCCTCTTTATCAGCTAATATTTTGTGATATACTGCTGCCTCTGAACATTGAGGTTCTGCTTAATTAAGCCAAGGTGCCTGATCGCCTTTCCTCCATTTTTTTAAAGGCATCCCATAAACTAGTGGCCATCAATGCAACTTACAACTGCAAATTCAGTACATTTTTATTCTACCCACATTTGCACCATTCCTACAGTACAGTGGATGCTCGGGTCGCGAACGTCATCCGTGCGGGATGCACATTCACAACCCGCAGCGTCCACAACCTGCATCTGCACAGGTTGTGATTCGGTGCTTCTGCCCGTGCGCAAAGCGCAATTTAGCTTTTCTGCGCATGCGCCACCGCCGAAACCCGGAAGTAACCCGTTCCAGTACTTCCGGGTTTTGGTGGTCCGCAACCCGAAAAAATGCAACCTGAAGCATCTGTAACCTGAGGTATGACTGTACTTTTAACAGCCATAAAAGGCAAATGTAAACGTACCCCTGACCATTAGGTCCAGTCGTGGACGACTCTGGGGTTGTGCGCTCATCTCTCTCTCTAGGCCGAGGGAGCCGGCGTTTGTCCGCAGACAGCTTCCGGGCCATGTGGCCAGTATGACTAAACCGCTTCTGGCGAACCAGAGCAGCGCATGGAAACGCTGTTTACCTTCCCACCGGAGTGGTACCTATTTATCTACTTGCACTGCGTGCTTTTGAACTGCTAGGTTGGCAGGAGCAGGGACCGAGCAATGGGAGCTCACCCCGTTGTGGGGATTCAAACTGCCGACCTTCTGATTGGCAAGCCCTAGGCTCAGTGGTTTAGACCACAGCGCCACCCGCGTCTCACCATGTCTTCCCCCAAATGGCTTTCACCTAATGCTGAAATTGTCAGCAGGACAGGAGTATATCGCCTGCTGCTCTGCATGCAAAAAGACCTCCGGATTCAAACCCCAGCCATATTCGAAAACTCTGGAGAGCTGCTGCCTGCCAGAGTAGACAGTCATGAGCTACATGGACCAATGATCCGACTCAGTTTTAAGGCGGCTTCTTATGCCTGCTGCCAGACTCTTGTTGGGTATCTCTGCCTGAGAGAGTTCTAGTTTTCTTTCTTTCTTTTTCTAAGACGTTAATAGCCACTGAATGCAAAACGTCTTCCACGGGAGCCCAGCAAAAGGAAATAGCGTGTGCTGCTGCTTTCTACTGCAGCCCTGCTGGCTGCATCCACGGGGCCGCGAGGGGTTCTGTCTCTCCCCCAAGCCGCCTCTCCTTTGGGAAACGCCTCTTTTTGCAAATCAAAATACAATCATTTTTTCCAAAATATGCATACATATATTGAGATATACCTGGCTATAATCCACATTACTCAGCCCTTCGCAGCAATCCAAATAACACAGCGAGAGATGCATTCAGGACTGCAGCTTAAATGATTGCACCTTTATACAATTCGCACAGGAATTCCCGAAGGACACAGCTGGAGGTTGCATTGAGCACCCTGATGCAATGCCATTTGCAAATGAGGGAGCTTCCTGGTTGCCCGGTCGCGCCAAGCGTCTCGCAAAGCACGCTGGGAAATGTAGTTGCCTTCCACCAACGCCCTCCAGGCTTCGCCGGCAGCAGCTGTTCGAGGCGAACTGCAAAACCCAGCAAGCCGCGCGGGACGGGGATCCTCGGGCAGAAAATGGGCTTCTTTGGCAATGAATCGAAACAGCTTCGGGTCAGCCTCCGTGCACGTGTGCAGGGGGAGGGTCTCGGCAGCTTCACGCACGACGCCTCCAATTCCTGACAGAATACAAGCCCCGCTCCTTGGTACAGCGGTAAACACGTGTCTTGGCATGCACACGTTACAGGGTTTTTTAAAGGGTATACGTAAAAATAAATTGGGGGTTGGGGAGGTTCCAGTCCTAAGCCCACTAGCCTGGGAGTAAGTCCCAGTGAGTTCAACAGGACTTACTTCTGAGTAGACATTATTAGGATTATTATTATTTATTATTATTATTATTATTATTATTATTATTATTATTATTGGTTGGATAGTGTTTTCGAGGTTAGCAGCATGAGTTTGACCAAACTGCGGGAGGTAGTGGAGGACAGAGGTGCCTGGCGTGCTCTGGTCCATGGGGTCACGAAGAGTCGGACACGACTAAACGACTAAACAACAACAACAACAACAACAACATTATTATTATTATTATTTTATTATTTATTAAATTTATTAGCTGCTATTTTTTTGCAACAGCGGCTTGACTGACAATATTGTAAGCTTCCTCTGCACCTGCACCGTGTCCCGATTTACAAGATGAGGTGGTTATCTTTTCATCACATACTTTTTTAAAAAGCAAATTTATATACAGCTTCACATTTCAGAAACATTTGTCAAGTGGTTTTATAAGCGTTTCGAGCCAAATGAAACACAGTAAACACAAAAAAGTTACAAATAAAGATTAAAAAACAAGACAGTAAAGACAAAAATCAGGGCAAGTGAGATGGTGATTTAGCAGAAAACAGCATCTGTTTAACAGGTGTAATAAGAAACCAAGAAGAAGAAGAAATTATTAAAGATTGGGGGGAAATTGTGGAATATCTGAAAAATTCTTGTATGCAAGTAAGTTAATTAGCAGGGTTAACGTAAACCAAGCAGTTAAACATGATCAAAAGAAATTAAAGAATGGCTTTAAAATGTGGAAAATGCAGTCTTAAAAAAAAAAATTAAAAAGGAACCACAAAAAGGGAGAAGGGAAGTCAAACATATATGAGTACTGTATTGGAAATGCATGTGATTTGTGTGTTTGCGATTTGTATGCCTGTAAATCTTATAGAGAAATAAAAACAGGGTCTGTAAATGGCCGGAGTGTATGGAACGTATGAATGACTTCCAACACAGAGAGAGAGAGAGAGAGAGAGAGAGAGAGAGAGAGAGAGAAAGGGAATAGATATTAGAATTCTGACACTGACCTTTGCAAGATTGTTCGTTCTTGAGCTGGTGGAAGCTCGAAAGAGACCGGCTAATTCATTTAAGCTGGTTCCTGGCAGGCCTGGACTTTGTACTGTACACAGGCAGAGAGAGGTTCAAAGTGGGCTGATTGGGAGCTGGAGACTCGCACGCGGCGCCTGGCAAATCTTGGCTGACCTTTCTTCTCCTCCAGAGCACGCTGAGGTCGCTGACCTGCTGGCAGTGCAGCCGGGACAGGGTGACAGATCCATTCGCTCCGGTGCGACATTTGCAGTTGCTTCAGAAAAAAGGGGGCGCAGTGGTTCAGCCATGATGCCCCTAGTCTCCTGCTCGGAGCCTCGCTAACCTCTCAGGCAGTGCCAGAATTATGTATACAGGTGAAACTCGAAAAATTAGAGTATCGTGGAAAAGTTCCTCTTTATTTCAGTAATTCAACTTAAAAGGTGAAACTAATATATGGGATCAACTCATGACATGCAAAGCAAGATATGCTTCTACTTCTCAGAGGTCCAATCCTGCTTGCTTTGCAATCCTTGTTTTGCTGATTTCCTTGAATATTCTCATTTTCTGAGATTGTTTATTTGGGGTTTACATCAGCTGTACCGCATGATCATCGCAATGACAACAAATCAAGGCTTGACATATCTCGCTTTGCGTGTCACGAGTCTATCTCATATATGAGTGTCACCTTTGAAGTTGAATTAGTGAAAGAAAGGAACTTTTCCACGATATTCTAATTTTTCAAGTTTCACCTGTAAGCTGAACAAGCTATATAGCTTAGGGCCCCACTCTCTTAGGGGCTCCCAAAAAATGTAAAGGGGAAAAAACCCTGGATGTACATTTCCAAAATATAAGCTAAAAAACAAATAAAATAAAACCTACATACAGCAACAGTGTTTTGTGTTGTGTCGGCTCCTATGATGTAAGTAATGGGCCCCACCTGCTAGCCTGCTCCCTCAAATATCACAGGTTTGCTCCTTTCTATATATAGGGTGCCTACATTCTGCGTGGACTGGTTGCATGGCAACATGGGCAAATGGCTTTAGATACCTATTATGTCCATAAATCACCATATAGCATATATTCAAGACAAAAAGCAGTGACCATTTGTTGTTGACAAAGGACAGCTGGACACATAAAGGGCCCTATTACCTTCAGTAGCTTACGGCCTCATCAACCCTAAATCTGGCCTTGCTTCACAGGGCTCTGTTATTCAGAGGTAGAATGTTTCTCAACATGGATGTTCCATTTACCAGTCAGAGGCCAGATTTAGGGTTGATGAGGCCGTAAGCTCATTTCCAAAATATAAGCTAAAAAACAAATAAAATAAAACCTACATACAGCAACAGTGTTTTGTGTTGTGTAGGCTCCTATGATGTAAGTCATGGTTGCATGGCAACATGGGCAAATGGCTTTAGATACCTATTATGTCCATAAATCACCATATAGCATATATTCAAGACAAAAAGCAGTGACCATTTGTTGTTGATTTTTCATATCTTCTGCATATCCAAATTCATTTAATTTACTCCTTTAATTATCTACTGTAAATATATACTCTTACAAAACTGCAGGCTACTACACTAATCCTGCTAATGTTTTTATCTGTTTGCAATTTATCCGTAAATATTCAATAAACCATTTCCATTCTTTTATAAAGAGTTTGTTATCTTGATTTCTTATTCTTCCAGCAAGTTTCACCATTTCTGCATATTTCATAAGTTTTTGTATCCATTCTTCCTTTGCTGGGACTTCTGCTCCCCCCCCCCCCACTTTTGGGCAAGTAACATTCTTGCTGCTGTAGTAGCAAACATAAATAAATTTCTATACAATTTAGGTAGTTCTGGCCCTATAATTCCCAAAAGAAAAGCTTTTGGTTTTTTAAAATAAAAGTTACTGTATTTTTCGCTCTATAAGACGCACCAGACCATAAGACTCACCTAGTTTTTGGAGGAGGAAAACAAGAAAAAAAATATTCTGAATCCCAGAAGCCAGAACAGCAAGAGGGATCGCTGCGCAGCGAAAGCAGAAATCCCTCTTGCTGTTCTGGCTTCTGGGATAGCAGCGCAGCCTGCATTCGCTCCATAAGACGCACACACATTTCCCCTTACTTTTTAGGAGGGAAAAAGTAAGTCTTATAGAGCAAAAAGTACGGTATTTTGAACATCTTTTTTAAATTCATTATATATCATTTCCCAGTAAGCTTTAACCTTACTACAAAACCACCACAGATTGTTACCACTGTTGGACTACAACTCCCATCATCCCTAGTCACCGGCTATGTTAGCAGAGGCTGATGGAAGTTGATTCCACCTGGTCCAGCAACCTGTTTGTTTCCAACACAACAGAGGTCCACCAGCTACCTCCAGGAAACCAACAATCCTCTCTGCATTGCAATCCTCTTTATCGGCTAATATTTTGTGATACACGGATGCCTCTGAACATTGAGGTTCTGCTTAATTGAGCCAAGGTGTCTGATCACCTTTCCTCCATTTTTTAAAAGGCATCCCATAAACTGGTGGCCATCAATGCAACTTACAGCTGCAAATTCAGTACATTTTGATTCTACCCACATTCGCACCGTTCCTAATTGTACTTTAACAGCTATGGTTTCTTCCAAAGAATCCCAGGGAACCGAGATTTGTAAAGGGAACTGTCCTCACAGAATAATAATAATAATAATAATAATAATAATAATAATAATGACATATACTCGGAGTTGAGAGTGGATTTCATGCTCTTTATTCAGCTCATAGTGGTGAGGAGGAATGGAAGTTCCCCCGGAATGTCTGCTTTATATACCTTATTTACACAATGGGCCCCACGTGATTGGCTAATTCCGGGATTCTCCTGTAGGCCAATCCGGTTGTGGATTCACTTCCACCTGGAGCTGGATTGGGTGGCTCCTGTGGACCAATCAGACTACTGCATTCTGGGTCCTATTGTTCTAGGACCAATCAGACTGCTGCATTCTGAATCCTATTCAACTCAGTACATAACAATAATAATTTATTATTTATACCCCACCCATCCGGCTGGGTTTCCCCAGCCACTCTGGACGGCTCCCAACAAAATATTAAAAATGCGACAAAACATCAAACATTAAAAACTTCCCTAAACTGTAGCTCCCTAAACTACAGTTCCCAGCCACTTTAACAAACTACAGGCCCCAGCATTCTCCATGACTCTCAAAGTGGCATCGGAGTGTTTTTAATGTGAAATCTGCCCTTTCTTTCGTCGGCTGTGAACCCGATGCCAATCGGCTCTGCCAGGTGACTCTGAATTCTCCTTTAAAAAGAGGGGGAACCCGATCCATCTCTCTCTGGTTGCATTCACCCCATTCATTTAAAGCAAATGCCTTCCCCCTAAGAATCCTGAGAACTGTGGTATGTTCCGGGTGCTGGGACTTATAGCGCTGTGGAGGATAAACTACAGTTCCCAAGGTTCAAGCCATGGGCTTGAAATGGCCTGGAAAGGTCCTTTCTTTCCCTATCAATCATTTTGAAAACCTTTACCACCATCCCTTCTCAACAGCAAAAACCCAGCAACCTCTCCTTAATTTCACTGTTTTGGTTTTTTTCTGGGTCACTGCTCCCCACCCCCCCCCATGGCTATGTGCTTATTATGGGCACCAGCAACAAGGAGTCTTGTGAGCAATTCTGGAATCAATCTTGGCAACTCGCGCCACCTGGGGTTCCTTTGCTTTCCATGATGCCAGCGAAAGGGGAACAGAAAGAGATCTTGCCAGGAAATTTCATTTATTAATCGTGTTTCTCTCCTGCCTCTTTCTCCCATCGGCTCAGGGAAGCGCATGCGATTCTTTCTCTCTCCCTGGTCCATTTTAACCTCGAGGTGGACCAGGCTCTGAGAAAGTGACTGGGCAAAGGTCCCGCAGCGAGAAACCGTGGGAGACACATTCAGGCAAACAAATATCTGTTTTTCTGGCTGAAATCCGACACCAGCGGCTATGTTGTCTGGGCTAAACTCTCCCCAACCCTTTAGGTTGGTGATGGAGCAACGGAAGTTGCCTTGTCCTGAGTCAAACCATTGGTCTATCTAGACTAGTGTTGTCTCCTCTGACTGGCAGCCACTCTCTGGGGGTCTCAGGAGGGGTTTACTCATCACCTGAGTTTGTTCCTAGGTCCATGTAACTTATCTAAGGAGCAAAGGCACTGCTCAGATTTCTGCTCCCTGTCACTTATTGATGCCTTTGACCAGGAACTGAGCTCTCTAGAGGCTGTTGGACTCCAAATCCTATCAGCCTCAGCTGGCATGACCAATTGTCAGGAATGATGGGATTTGTAGTACAGCAGCAGCAGCAGGGAAGCCAATGCTAGGGGGTGATGGGAGTTGTAGTCCAGCAGCAGCAGGAGGGCCAATGAACAAGGACGATGGGAGTTGTAGTCCAGCAGTGTCAAGCAGGCCAAGGCTATGGATGATGGGAATTGTAGTCCAGCAGCATCAAGCAGGCCAGTGGCCATGGATGATGGGAATTGCAATCCAGCAGCCTCAAGCAGACCAGTGGCCATGGACGATGGGAATTGTAGTCCAGCATCATCAAGCAGGCCAGTGGCCATGGATGATGGGAATTGCAGTCCAGCAGCATCAAGCAGGCCAGTAGCCATGGACGATGGGAACTGTAGTCCAGCAGCCTCAAGCAGGCCAGTGGCCATGGATGATGGGAATTGCAGTCCAGCAGCATCAAGCAGGCCGGTGGCCATGGATGATGGGAATTGTAGTCCAGCAGCATCAAGCAGGCCGGTGGCCATGGATGATGGGAATTGTAGTCCAGCAGCGTCAAGCAGGCTGGTGGCCATGGATGATGGGAATTGCAGTCCAGCAGCATCAAGCAGGCCAGTGGCCATGGATGATGGGAATTGCAGTCCAGCAGCGTCAAGCAGGCCAGTGGCCATGGATGATGGGAATTGCAGTCCAGCAGCATCAAGCAGGCCGGTGGCCATGGATGATGGGAATTGTAGTCCAGCAGCATCAAGCAGGCCGGTGGCCATGGATGATGGGAATTGTAGTCCAGCAGCATCAAATGGGCGACAGTCTCCCCACCTCTGCCCTGGATTCTCACCCCTCTGATCCTCTATCGCTGTTTCGCAGCTCAAACTGCACATCCTTCTTGCCCACGTGGATTGACAGCCAAACTCCCCTGCCCCTTAGAAGGTGGCTGGCTGTTGTCCCATCAATGCTGTGCCTGAGGCTGGACAGTCAAGCCAAGAAATCCCATGGGGTTGCGGGTCATTGCCCATCCCTGTGAGCTCTATCTACTCCTTTGACCGCAGCAAGCAGCAGACATTGTGATCTTAGCTCAGCCTTGATTGCATGGGTCGTTTGATACACACACAAAGCACCAATTTCCCTCTGTCAAATTGAGGTTGGCCCTACCGTTGGACAGACTGGGGCAGCCACCTCAGGCACCAAGCACAGGGGAGAGCGGGGCAGGCAGAGGAAGGGTTAAATAGCAGGGGCACACATATTACCATCTTGTGCTTTTTCCAGGACATTGGAAGGGAGGGCAAATGGATTTGACAAATTGCAAAGCTCACTCTCTGTGCCTCTTGATCAAACCCATTTCTCCTGAGTGCAAAATGAACGGGGGGCACATTGATGGGCGAAGGCAATTCTATTTGAAAAGGGAACGAACAGGACCCACGAATCTGTATTTATATTATATTCTTATTACTGAGATCTCGTTCACCTTAAATTGAACCGTGAAAAGCCCTTTGTGAAACCCACTCCACGCATTTGCATTTTAAAGGCAAGTGTTACATAACTCCCCCTCAATCCCTTTACAAAATTCCATTTTATCTAATTTACGCGTACAAAAACCAGCACTTAATGAACCAGGGTACACGAAGTGAATTTTTCAGTGGAGAGCCTTTCTGAGCGCACACAACCCCTTCAAACTGGTCTCTCTTTTTGGGTGGGGTTGTAATGAAACTGCCAGAGGAATTCTTGAATTTTTTTGTATAGGGCAGGCACGTCTAACAGGTAGATTGTGATCTACCGGTAGATCACTGGACGTCTGTGGTAGATTACCGGTAGATCACTGCTGCCTCCCCAAGAAGCTCAACAAGTTTGGCTCCCCCTAAAAAAGCTCAACATGTTTGCCCTGGACCCCTAAAAAACGTGGGTTTTCCCTCTACACACTTACCTGAGGAACAAGCTTTGTTGAACTCTGTGGGGCACCAGTAATATTACTACTGGCTATTATTATTTAAGACTTATTGGGCTGTATCCAACGGAGGCATTTCGCAATGTGATAGGAATTTTATGGTCTTAGATATATGGCAATGTTCATAACCACACATACATAGATCAACACAGGAAGGCCAACCTGGAACCATTTTGATTCCTAAACTGACCAAATGTTTGCTCTGCAAGGTCAAACTGGAAAAGTCTCCCCATTGTCTCTTTCCTCACAAATCCTGTCTTAAGGACACATTTAAGATATGAATAAGGTGTGAGCCTGTGACCTGGCCCAGGAAATAAGTATTTTGCCACTACAAAAGAATGGCCAGGCTCCCCAGGAAATCCAATCAAGTAACCTGCCAGACAGGAGATAAACAAGGACAAGAGAAAAACAACATTTAAATTTCTGTGATGTAGGTGGGATGTATCTGAGGGGTGGTCTTAGGTTACACCCCTTCTGTGATGTATGCATAATGTTTCTGGGGGTGGTCTTGATCTACAGGATGGGAATTTCAAAAAGTCTTTATAAGCCCTTGCACAGCAATTTTGGGGGTGCTCCTCCTCTCCTGCGTGTGAGGGAGTACCCTGTTGCAACAGATCAATAAAGATCAAGCTTACTAGCTGCTTTGCTTCTCAATATTCTCTGGTTAGCCTCTGTTATTCTCTCCTACCAATAGGGAACCTATGTAAGGACTCTATATGGGCTCTTGGATACCCCATAAGGGAAAAGGGCATATTTTTATTTACAACAGAAAACAGAAAACAAACCTCTGAGTAGGTGTGGTTAGGAGTCTAGCGTATAACTCTGTATGATTCAGAAAAAAGCAATCACATTTTGTTCCACCAGTCTGAAGTTTATGTATTTGTTTATTTTCATCCATAAGAATACTTAGAAACCACCAGCTCATTCAAAAATATCACGGTGCTGTACAAGAAACCACCAGAAACCAATCAGAAAAAGTAACCGGGCGCCAAATCCAATTAACTCTCTAAAAAGACTTGGCAAAGCAAAGCCATTTTCAGCAGGCGGGCAAAATAACATGGATTGTAGATGCCTGCCTGGTTTCTGAAGGAACAGAGCTCCACTTATCCAGCACTCTTGTAATTTTGACTCTGGAGCAGTTTTGTAAACTTCAAAATGGAGGCTGAAGATAAGTAGGTGCTGTGTGTGGCGGTCAGCTCAGCGGGATCCCATCCTCGTCGCCAGTGAAATATACTCGGAGTCGAGCGTGGATTTCATGCTCTTTATTCAGCTCATAGTAGTGAGGAATGAAAGTTTCCCCAAAATATCTGCTTTATATACATTATTTACGGACTTCCGGAGGCGGCGCCTCCGACAATGGCGGATTCCCTCTGATTCAGAGGGAGACAGCTCCGCAGAAATCGGGTCCTACCGCTGCAGCGAAGCGGGGACACTTTGAAAACCGCAGGCGGAAGAAGCCTGCGGCCATGGGACTCGGCGGGCACCGTTTGCGCCCCCCGTTCGGCAAAGGAACCCTACAAAGGGCTCCGGAGTGAGACGGGGGCTGGCGCGGTGCTGTGAGTCAAGCGAAGCTGGAGCGAAGCTGCACAGCTGTTGTCGGAGAGCGCTGTCCTTCTTCCTGTGACAATTCGGATTTTAAACAACAACCCGTGAGTTGGACAATTGAAAATTTTGGATTAAAATATAGCCTTGAATTTGACCTGAAACGGGAAGGTGCAAAAAGGAAGTCCGCCTCCCGTCCTTTGTATAAAGATCAAAGCGAAGATTTTACAAGCTAAAAGCCGGGAAAACTGATAGCCTGAAGTTTCCTGCACTTTTAACCATCAAATCCCCCTAGACAGCAAGAGGAAAGGGGGAGACAATTTGTCTTTCCAATCCTGCAGAGAGAGAGTTAAGAAAATAAGCTTCCACTGTCCCTAACCTGGGGACCGAATGACAGGAAAGAAACTGTCAGTCATATCTACAATTTGAAAATAGAAAAATTGACATATAGAACTGGAAAAGGGAAAAAATAATTCCAATGCTGCTTTCTGCCTATTTGTTTTATATTGAAAGGAAACAAAATATCTGAAAATCGAAAGTAATTTTTTCCTTGTTGGATACAATTTAAAAATGGATGCCAAAAAGTAACTACACCCCCTAGAGGAAGCCAGCCAGTGTGTTTGTTCTAAACTATAAAGAGAACATTGTAACTGGGAAAATTAGACCGTGGAACCAGCTCCCTGACCTTGACAGAAATGATTAGAGAGGAAGTTTTATCTGCCCTGGGCAAAATATATGATGTGCTGCGACAGCTGGATGAGAAAGTGTCTTTGATGAATCAAAAGATGGACTATACAGCAGCTGCAGTCAGCAAAGAGGTGCCAATGTGGTGTAGTGGTTAAGAGCGGTAGTCACCTAATCTGGGGAACCGGGTTCGCGTCTCCGCTCCTCCACATGCAGCTGCTGGGTGACCTTGGGCCAGTCATACTTCTTTGAAGTCTCTCAGCCCCACTTACCTCACAGAGTGTTTGTTGTGGGGGAGGAAGGGAAAGGAGATTGTTAGCCGCTTTGAGACTCCTGAAGGGGAGTGAAAGGCGGGATATCAAATCCAAACTCTTCTTCTTCTTCTTCTTCAATGGAAAATGCAGTTACAGAAACTGCACAACAATCTATTCAGGAAACTGGTTCAATAGGGCAAGTGCAAGGGCAGAGAAAGATGGAAGAGATTGTGAATGTATCTCAAAAGACACAGAGAATTAAAGTCTCACATGACCAAAAGCTGCAACACTGGAAGATGGAATTTGGAGGACACTGGCTAAACTTTGGATTTAAGAAAATTTCTATTTCTGGTGGGACTGTGAAACAAGTGGAAGATCTTTTTTGGAACAATTACTCTTTGGATTACAAACTAAACACTGGGGAGTGCAACACCGGGGAATGGGACAATTGGATAAAAGGAAATGAAGAATATTACTGTACGGAATTACCCGGAGATTGGCCCCCAAAGGAGAAAGAGAAGGAAAGGCGAAAGAACTCAACAGGGAACAAGGATGTATGCAATTACAAACAGGAACAAGAAAACTCGCAGAAGGGGCTTGGAAGTGACTTGAGAGCCTCAGACATTAGGACACCTGATTGACAAGGATATAATGATATATGGACTGACATTGCTGTGAACCAGGAAAAGGGACGCTGGATTAACTTAGAATGAGAAATGCTTTTTGTAATAAACTTATATTTATGGAATTAGTCTAATACTAATGAAACATTAAAAGATGTTGGAAAGGATGTAATTGGCTTTAGCAAAATTTGGTTTAAATTTTGAAAGTTTAATGATTTGAGGACAAGATAAAATTAATGAAATTATTGTAAAAATGAAGTGGTTTGAGTAATAAGGTGAAATAAAAATTTGTAAGAATGGTTTGATTATAAATGAAAATATGAGGATATTATATGGGGATATATAATTAAGGGTAAGGTAAGAGGTATGAATTTGCTGAACAAATTTTTAAATGGAATACAAATAGGGAGGTGGGAGGAAGTCAGGAAAATAAATAAAAGAATGGTGAGAAATTGAAAAGAGGGATTTTCATTTTTCTTCTATTTTTTCTTTTTTCTTCTCTTCTTTCTTTTTTTTTCTTTTTGTGTTGAATTTTTGATGTTTGTATTTTTTTTTCTCTCCCCCCCCCCGGTGTTTATTTTGTTGTTGTTTATGGTTTTGTAACCTTTTTTCTTGTTAAAATCTAATAAAATATTATATATGTATATATATACACACACACACACACACACACACACACACACACATTATTTACACAATGGGCCGCACGTGATTGGCTAATTCCTGGATTCTCCTGTAGGCCAATCAGGTTGCGGATTCACTTCCACCTGGAGCTGGATTGGGTGGCTCCTGCGGACCAATCATACTGCTGCATTGTTCTAGGACCAATCAGACTACTGCATTCTGAATCCTATTGTTCTAGGACCAATCAGACTGCTGCATTTTGGATCCTATTGTTCTAGGACCAATCAGACTGCTGCATTTGGATCCTATTCAACTCAGTACCATAACAGCTGTTGAATTGGCCAGCTTGTCAGACTGACCCACCCAGCCTCTAAAACTTTAGGCCAAAAACCAGGAGCCATGGCAGTTGAAGAGATGCAGACTCAGCACTCATGGTCCGTGGCCCCTGCTAATCCTCCCTGACGGGGCCGGCCTGGACAAGGGCAGGCTGAGGCAGCTGCCTCAGGTGGCGGAACCACAAGAGGCAGAGGAGACCTGCCGACCTGTTTCGCCCTCAAGCAGCAGAATGGGATGTGCTATCCCTGCTCCTTGAGATCCTTTTTCTTGATTAAGGCTCCCTATGAAAGCCTTCAAGGAGAAGATGTCAACCATTAACATCTTCCCAGAGATCTGTGATTTGTTTGTTTGTGTCCCGGGTTGCCTAAGACCCTGGGTCCTGCCCACAAGGCACCTGCTGGAATTCCTGTTTGTGCATCTTTCTCTCACACAGAGGTCTTTATAGCTGCTAAATTCCAGCCACCGGGAAACGGTGCGTCACACAGCTCTTTCCGGACGAATCAGGACACACAGCAGCTTTTGTGCTTGGTAGCTGTTGATTTCTGCCTTCTCAGAGGCAACGTCACATCTTGTTTTCCATCTCTTTGGAGGAATGCGGAGGCATCAGGCGATGTTTTAGGTGGGGGGGGGGAGGAGGAGAGAAAATGCCATTTGACCAGGGGACATAGGGGGACAAAATATATCTGTTGCCAGAAGAGGGCGGACAAGGTGCTATCCAACAGTCTTATTTAGAGACTGGGTTTACTTCTTAGCCTTTTCTTCTCCTGAAGATGCCGCAAGGCAGTGGAAGTTTTAGGTCAGAGTTTTCTACCAACAGGTATCCCAGCACCCCTAGCGACTGATATTCAAAGGTAGAGTACCTCTAAACATGGAAGTATCAGGTGAGCCTTCAGGGGTAGATGTTAGGCTTCAGTTGGCGTTCCCTTGTCCCTCAGCAGATTTCTCTAATCCCTTTTGTGGCGCTGTAGTCTAAACCACTGAGCCTAGGAATTGCCGATCAAAAGGTCGTCGGTTCAAATCCCCACAACGGGGTGAGCTCCCGTTGCTCAGTCCCAGCTCCTGCCAACCTAGCAGTTTGAAAGTACATCAAAGTGCAAGTAGATAAATAGGTACCGCTCCAGCAGGAAGGTACTGGTAAACGGTGTTTCCGTGTGCTGCTCTGGTTTCGCCAGTAAAGTCATGCTGGCTACATGACCCGGAAAAACTGTCTGTGGACAAACGTCAGCTCCCTTGACCAGTAAAGCGAGATGAGCGTCGCAACCCCAGAGTCGTTCGCAACTGGACTTAATTGTCAGGGGTCCTTTACCTTTTTTTATTTTAAAAAAGACACAATATTCACATCTCCTTGCAGCAGTAGACTGTGCTGTGTGAAGGGATATCAGGACCACAGTGTGTGGTTTACGGGCTGCGGAGGATTAGCCCTTCCCTCAACAGCCATGAGCAAAAATCCTCTCCCCTCTGCCCACAGTTAGCCATTGAAACGAAGGGTGGTATTCAGCTAAGAGTGGACCTATTGAAATTAATGGACCTAGATCATTATTAGTTGTTGAGAGCATTTGGACCCCAGTCTTCAGCCAAAGACCCTCAGAGCGGCTTATATACAATCAAAACAAGGCAGTCCCTGCCCCGCAGGCTTACAATCGAAAATAAAAAAGCACGGCACACAAGGAAGAAAGGACAGGAAGGGAAGAGGAAAAAAGCAAACTCAAGGAATCAATTTTTAAACAATTGTTCTTATAATGTTCAGCTGGCCCAGTTCAGGGGCAGGAGGTGCCTAATGGAGCTGGGTTTTCAGCAAAACTGCTGGACTGAGTCCTGCTTCTCATCTTTCCCACTGAGGCAGCGTGATGGAATGGCTGCTCCCAGCTTAGCCATGATTGTTGACTTCAGTGGGACTGCTCAGAGTAAAACTTAGTGGACTACCACCCCAAACTTTCAGACCTTTCCATTTCCCGCCATAAAGATGGAACTCTAACTCCCTCACTATTTTGGTTAGAGCCAGCCCTATCATTTGGCCAAGTGAGGCAATGGCCTCAGGTGGCAGATGGTGGTGAACAGCAGGGCCTTCCCCCTGGCTTTTGCTCCTGGCCATTCCCTGGTGTTTGAGGACCAAAATGTGTATGCTACAGTGTCTGTTCCATAGGTGTCAGCTCCCTGCGGCCCTGGGCTGGGCACCCACAAATTTCGGTGCCAGGGCCACTCCTGGCCATGCCATCCACCTGCCCAAGTCCCAATCTTCCCTTTGATACACCAAATAATCAACATCCTACCATTTATTAATTTCTAGAATTTGGGGGGGAGGGTGTTCCCCTCAAATCTATAGCAATATATTGTCACGAAAAGTAGCTATACGCTGCCACTAGCAGCACACACTATTTTGCAGCCTGAATTCGCAAATTGCTTTTATGAAAAGTCATATGAACAGGATGGAGGCCAGTCATAACTCTGTCACTGTCTCACACTGGTGCTAAGTCGAAGTGTCAATGGACAATTATGGGTGTTATGGGGCCTACAAAGTCCCCTCAGTTTGTAGTCTTCCCGTTTCAGGCTGTTAAGCTGAGTAACACTATTGATTGTATTCCTTGACCCCTGCAAAGTTGTTTCTGCTGCTATTCCCATCACATTGCTATACTACTCAGTAATCCATGAAATTTTGACAATTCAGCAAAAATCCCCCCCAACACCATTTTCACAACCAAAAACCAGGACATGTCAGGAGTTTTCCTGACGTATGCCAAGCCTATAAAAAGAGAACGGAGTGGTATTTTACCAATAATAACTATAATAACAATGATGATCGATTGATTGATTTTATATCCCACCCTTCCTCTCTGAGGAGCCCAGGGGGGCAAGCAGGCACACAATTTAAAAACAAAAATAAAACAAAAACAGAATGAAATGTTCTAGAAAGCATTGCAATTTAAGACATCTAATAGCAGTCACAGTTAAGAAATAATAATCACCATTATTACTTCCACTCCCTATAAAGAGCAACTTACGGTATATAATATACAAAACAGCTTATCACTTATGTAAAACCATAAATGTAGAATAAAAACAGAAATGTCTAAAATTATTCATTATAAAAAGGAAAAATTCTACCTCACACCACTAGGAAATGAGCAGTACCACAATATGATCTATGCTAAAAACCCAAAGTCTGGGAAAAGTGAGGCGTCTTAGCCTGACACTTAAATGCTGACAATCTTGGCACCATGAATGTTTGTCTAGGAGAGCATTCCACAACAGGCCTGCAAGGTAGGCCACATTGAAACGCAGTGAGTAGCCCAAGGCCACTTAGTAAGTTTCATGGCCAAGTCAGGATTCGAACCTGCTTCTCTCTCACAGTCCTTGGCCAGCTGCTGTTTAGCGTTAGCCTGAGCTTGACATTCCTCAGCTGCCCAAGAGAGAGAGAAAGATCGCTTGCTTGCTTACATCTTTCTGCAAATTTCACTCAGTTATTTACGCTCAGGTACCTGTAAATCTGGATCTGTTGGGCAAAACCACACAAATCTTGTTCACGCCAGACCTCTCCTTCTGAGCAATAAATAAATAAGATGAAAAGCCACTTGTCCCAAGTCTTGGAATGTTGTTTTCCACAGGATGGCCAAGAAACGTCAAGGCCGCCGGCTCGTCCTTCCCTCACAAATATTTAGACCACGAAGTCTGAACATTTGCACAGTTAACTACGGCATCCAAAATAAACACCCCCGGACCTCATTCCCCACAAAGTTGGCTGGCCAGTGAAGGTCTCTTCACACAGCTCTCAGGAGAAAGGCTGAACAACAGGTTGGGGGAATCTCAGGCTGAGGGCTGTATGTGGTCCTCAAAACCAATCTACCTGGCCCTCGCACCTCTCTCTCCAGTCAAGCAAGGGGCATTTATCAGAGTCGAAGGACAAGTTCCATCCAGGCAAAAACTCAGAAGGAGGGCTGAGGTCAGGACCGGTGAGGGCTGAGTTCATATCCTCCAACACCCCACTGGTCAAAATCTGGGCAGGACCTAAGAGGGAAAGGGGGGCCCTTTGGGGTTGGGGCTGGAGGCAACAGCAGTGGTGGCATGGAAACTGCATCACGCTCCCTCTGGTGAAGGCCTCAAAGCACCTCTGGCTTCTCCCCATTCCTCCTGGTCAGGCAACAGATCATTCAGGCCTGGGCCCCTGCCTCGCCGAGCAAAGCCGAGGAGGCCATGTCTCTGAAGGGCACAAAGGAAGGGCAGGATGCGATCACGGGCGGAGTCAAGCAAGGATGCAAGAGCATAAGGAGAGCCTGCAGCAGAGAAGAAAAGACTGGGAAGAGGAGATGTTGGAAGCTGGAAAGGTGACCGGGATTAGTGAGTGGGGAGAGTCTGTGGCAGAGAGAAGCCCAGAATCAGAGGCAGAAGCTGAAGGAGGAGAGGAGGGAGGCCAAGAGGCAGAGATGAGTCAGGCTGCTGGGTGCCTCCCTTTCATGTGACAAGCTCCCCTCCCCACTTGCCTCCCAGAACCAGAAGAGGCATGAAAAGGGCAGGAGAGAAATTAGGGTCATGCAGGCAAAGTCTCAGATTGCTCAGGGGAAACCCTAGAGAAGAGGCAACTTAGGCAGCTGTGGGGAGGCAGAGATCTTCAGTCTCAGAAACTGCTTCATGGGGGCAAGACCTGCCAGAGATGAGTTGCTTTGCTCATTAGGCCTGACACTCCTTTTCAGACCGTGTTTTTGCTAATAGAAAGTTAACTCCAACTTCCTCAGTGTGGTTTCCTGCTGGCTCATTCCTTCAGTCACTTTCCCCTCTCATTTTTCCTCACAACAGTCTTGTGAGGCAGGCTAGGCTGAGCGATGGGGATGTCCCAGTGTTATCCGGTGAGCTTCATGGCTGAGTGGAGATTTGCCTAGCAGTGAAAAGACTAGTGAGACAGTGTTTCATAACCCAGGGTGCCAACTCCAACAAGGCTGACACTTTTTATTTTTTTAATGAGAAATTTTTAATCAGAAGACCCACAGTCAATAATTTTAAAGTGGAGGGAGATCTTGGAGCACCCACATAATTACTTTTGTGGGCCAGATATAGGCCATGGATCAGCCACACCCCTGCTCTGATTACTACACCACACTGTCCCTCAGCCAATGTGGTGTAGTGGTTAAGAGCAGTGGACTCGTAATCTGGGGAACCGGGTTCGCTTCCCCGCTCCTCCACATGCAGCTGCTGGGTGACCTTGGGCCAGTCACACTTCTCTGAAGTCTCTCAGCCCCACTCACCTCACAGAAGGGAAAGGAGAATGTTAGCCGCTTTGAGACTCCTTAGGGTAGTGATAAAGCGGGATATCAAATCCAAACACTTCTTCTTTGGTGACCAAATCTATTTGCTCCCACGAAAGCCTGAAAAGAAATTGCCTTGAGGGTGAAGCATGACTCAGGTGAGTCTTGAGCTTCATTAGGAAGTCACTCTCACACCTTCCAAGCTCATAAGCGGATGAAGATGCAGAGGAAGAAAGTGAGAGATATTACGGCCTTGATGCTTCCTTTCATCTCAACATGAGGCGAGTCATGAGAGACAAACAGAAGCCTCTTAACTAAGCCCACCTTCCTATTTACAAGGAGATGGTATTATTAGCCTCTGAGGAGCCAACATGACGGAATGACCCAGAAAATGCTGCGTTTATCAGGGAGATCAGCCATCCCCCTTACCCTTGGTGAGATTCAGGGGCAACACGCCTAAGTCCTCCTAAGTGGAGAGTCGATGTCACAAACCTTCTCTTTCAGAGCTGCTCTTTGTAATTCAGGACTGATAAACAGGTGCCTTTTGTCCGGGCCAGGAATGTTCAGGGGCACTATTCTCTTGCAGGTGTTTTTTGCATTATACGATAGGGTAGTTTCTGCATTTTGAATTCTGGTGCTGGAGGAGTCTCTTGAGAGTCCCATGGACTGCTAGAAGATCAAACCTGTCCATTCTGAAGGAAATCAGCCCTGTGCGCTCACTGGAAGGACAGATCCAGAAGCTGAGGCTCCAATACTTTGGCCCCCTCATGAGAAGAGAAGACTCCCTGGAAAAGACCCTGATGTTGGGAAAGATGGAGGGCACAAGGAGAAGGGGACGACAGAGGATGAGATGGTTGGACAGTGTTCTCGAAGCTACCAGCATGAGTTTGACCAAACTGCGGGAGGCAGTGGAAGACAGGAGTGCCTGGCGTGCTCTGGTCCATGAGGTCATGAAGAGTCGGTCATGACTAAACGACCAAACAACAACAACAACAAGTTTCTGCATAAACTCTCACACACACCCTCTCACCAGCCAAACAAGACAGCGTGGAAGCTTCCGTGTTCTGCAGAAGTTTTACACCGGGCTAGATGGTAAACAAAGCAATTTGGGTTGGGGGACTGGGATAGAGGGGGGAAACTGCCTGATATTGGAGACACGGATGCTGCCTGCATTTTGGCACAGGAATGTGGGAATTGGGTGCCTTCCAGGTTCCTGGTTGCCTCTGGGCCTTCGGAGAAGAGGGACCACACCATCGCTCAGAGGCATAGGATCTGCTTCATTTGCAGAAGGTTCCATTTTTTCCGTGTAATAATGGGAGTCGGAGAGGCTGCTCTCTGAAACTGTGAAAAGCTGCTGCCAGTCCGAGCAGTCTTGATGCTCTGGCCCCTTCCATTCGCCCAGCAAACCTGCCCTTGTTTCCTAATTTGGAACCTGGGTTTTGGCCACAATTCACAAGCCTTCCCCTATGCATCAGAGCATCTTCCTTTCACCAGTGGGCAATCCCAGCCAACACGCCGCCCTTCTGAGACTAGAGGGGAGCAGGTTATTATTATTATTATCATCCTGTTTGCATCCCCAAATGCCCTGTTTTTTTGGTCTGGTGCTCTGGCACAAGTCCTTGGACTCAGCTACATTGGCAAAGAAAAAGCGCTTTATATGCGTTGTATTTCATTATAACACTGTGGCACCAGATGGCGCTATGGAGTTCTGCTTTTGCCAACCTGATTTCTCATACAAAGTTTGCAATGCGCTTAACTGAAATGCTTCTTGGCTGTGTCTAGATCCAGCCCTTGCGCCAGAGCATCGGTGCAAAGGGTGCTTACTCTGGTGTGAGGCAGCAGGATCGTTCCAGAGCTTTGGCGCACTCTGCTGATGAGCGCCAGAGCTCTGGAAAGGAAGACGTGCCCTGCCTGATGTCCCGATTTTGCGGATGAAAATACTGGAGGCTATGTAACCTGTAGGAAAACACTGCATTGGAGAACCGAATTAAATAGCAGTAGCTGTCTTTGCATGTCCAACACATTTCACTGCAAGGTCCCTTGATCATTTGTGTCCTGCATCACACCTCTACGCTGTCAGTTCCCTCAATGAAGCCATTGTCACCAGCCGTGGGCCTAATTTTAGCAGCCTCCGATGAGGCACAAAGGGCCCTTCCACCTCCCAGCCTTCCAGCTTCGCCTGCGTTAACAAGGCCCTTCAGAGGGCAACTCATTGCCTGTTCTGCTCACACAGCGGGCTGCTGGGACTCTGAAGAATGCACAGATGTGGAAAGATGAGACGGCATTTGCCCCATTGTGATGAAGAGGTCGAATCATTCTGTTTGTGTAAACCCGCCAGGATTCTGCAGATGAGGACTGCTTGGTCAATGCACCTCCAGAGCACAGCTGGCTCTCTCTGCAGGCTTAAAGGCAGAGTTGTTTTTCTTGGAAGCAACTGTGGTCTCTAATTAGGGAGCCGTACATCTTACCATCTGGGGCACATTATTCCCCTCTTTGGGCAAGTGGATCCCTGCAAAAAGAGAATGGAGAGTTCCTAGAAACCCAGAATCTCAAGGAGGCCCGTGAAAAGTCTTTTATAATATTTTAACTAGGATTTATCTATTGCAAGGTTTGAAGCATGAATTTGGTAATATTATTGGTTATGAAAGGTATTTCTTTTTTTCTTTTGTCTTTTTTTGAATGAATGAACTTTATTACGGTCACAGACCAGGATAAAAAACAACAACATATAAATAAAATAGCAGTTAGGATTTTATTTTTTTTAACTGATAAATGTTGGAGCAAATAAGGACAAAGAAACAAGCATAGGATAAAACATCTGAATAAAATACAAGATTAAACATGGATAATGGATGGATAAAAACTGATAATTAAAACAGATAAGAACTTTTTTTTAGTTTGCATTTTGGAAAACATGTATATAAATGTGTTTACAGTGTTATCTATTATTCTGTTGTTTCTCTTTCTTTTTCTTTTTCTTTCCTTGTAAAATTCAATAAAAATTTAAAGAAAAGTACACACCTCCCTTTCTCAGAGTCTTGTGTTTTTAATATCGGACAGGGAACAACTGGCGGTTCCTATGGTGATGGCGCAAATGTGCCTGGAGAGAGGGAGGGGCAATCAGCCCACAACCAATCACCTCTCCTGGAAAGGTCACATGGACCAGGAAGTCGGCTGCATTTTGGATGCGGCACAGCATCTTCTCTTGGCCGCTTGCTGAGACCCAATGCTCACCCTGCAGAGCAGGAAAAAGTAGATAGAGAAAAGGTTTTCTCCCTCTCTCATAACACTGGAAAAAATACCCTGAGAATCTGGAAGCAGCCTCCACCCCTTCATTCCCCCACCATCACCGGCACTCCAACCAGCACCAGGCAGCTATATCTGAGGGCTGCCATTTAAATTTCCCACAATGCCCCAGAGCAATGCTACGTTGAGGGCATTGTGGGAAATTAGAATGGTGTTCTCTGAACTCAGCCGTTTGCCTCGGATTGGAGAGGTGTTGCTGCTCAGCACTGTAGTTAGGACTAGAATAATAGAGCTCTAGAGTTAAAATCCAGACGTATGGCAACCGATATCGGCAGTGTTGCTTTTGCCTATTTCCCTCAAAAATAGCTCAAAACCGTCCAATTTTGGCTCAACAACTTTGGGCAAAACGAAACAAGAACAAAACAAAACAAAAACAACTCAAAAACTTTGCAACTTTTCTGTCCAGATTTTCACTTTTTGAAATACAGCAACTCTAGACCAACCCCCTGCCATGCAGGAACCACAGCTTATTGGTATAATAATAATAATAATAATAATAATAATAATAATAATAATAATGTATTATTTGTACTCCACCCATCTGGCTGGGTTTCCCCAGCCACTCTGGGCCGCTTCCAACAAAGATTAAAAATACATTAAAATGTCACATATTAAAAACTTCCCTGATGTCTTCTAAAAGTCTGGTAGTTGTTTATTTCCTTGACATCTGATGGGAGGGTATTCCACAGGGCGGGTGCTACTACCAAGAAGGCCCTCTGCCTGGTTCCCTGTAGCTTTGCTTCTCGCAATGAGGGAACCGCCAGAAGGCCCTCGCAGCTGGACCTCAGTGTCTGGGCTGAACGATGGGGGTGGAGACGCTCCTTCAGGTATACTGGGCCAAGGCCATTTAAGACTTTAAAGGTCAACACCAACACTTTGAATTGTGCTTGGAAACATACTGGGAACCGGCTTTGCCAGTGGCACTTGGTGGTGATCAGAGCTTCCAATGCTGCTTGCAACTGCCAAAATTTCAGGGTAGATGTATTGCTTGGTTTTCCATCAGTGCATGGGCTACGGTTTCCTGCTAAAATCCTGTTAACTTTCCATAACCCAAATATTTGGGCTGTGTGTTGCTCCTCTTTCCCCCCACAGTAGTGCCAGAATGTCTCTCCAGATGCCCGCAGTACAGCAACACTGCAGAAACATCGCTGGACAACTCCTAAAGCAAAACATTGTGTGGATGTTCCAGCATGAATCCATCACTAATGCCCTGTCGTTGGTTTGATGGCATGTTACGGAATACTCCTGCAATAACAATAACAACCTTAAAATACCAGCCTGGAGGGGGCCTGCATCAAACGGATTGGTCTCCTTTGCAGTCGATAACTCCAGTGAAGATGGACTCGGTGGTGCCTATTTAAAGACCTCACACCAGGAGCCCTCAGGTGGTGGAGCTGGAGGCGAAGGAAAGGGAGCTGGGCTGAATACCCTCTCCTGGCTGCAGGGAGCCCTCTCTGCTTCTGAGATAGATGCCTCCAGCTGGGTGAAGGCAAGCAAATAAGCAGCAGGAGGAATGTGTGGGTAACATTTGGCTTGGTGCTGCTGCTGCTGCTACTACAGCAGCAGCAGCAGAAGAGCTATGATGGCCTTCGGGTCTTGCAGAAGTCAGTCAGGATGCCTGGGGAAAATAAATGTGGTGCCTCTTAAACAACAGATGCTCTCTGTCTCTTTTTCTTTACCAGCAACAGACCCCGTGCCTGGGAAATCAGTGCCTCCCAATTGTCCAATTTTAATTTCCCAAATTGCCTTTTGGGAACATTTTCCTACTCTTTGTTCATGTGAAATCCTCAAACGGACATTTTTTAGGTCCTGTGGGATGCTCTCCCCAGCGAGGTCCACCTGGTGCCTTTGCTGACATCCTTTTGATGCCAGGTATGAGAAGTTTACCACCCCATCCCTCAATGTCTTTGATAGGCTGAGCTGTGTTTGTTTTATTTCTAGTGTGCTTTCAAAACTTCCTATCGCTGTGGACAGAGGCTGTTTTTAGGTTTGTATATATCCTACGAAATGTAAATGTTTCATATGTCCTGCCCCCCAAAACATACCTGTATTTATGAATATGTTTGTAAATGTAAGTCCCTTGAACATTTTAAACGCTACATTAAAAAATAAGTAAGTTTGTAATTTTAAAACAATTACACTAAAATCTCATATTAAGATGGCTACGATTTACATGCCTAGATAGACATGCTGAAACAGAAGTGGTGTTAGCAGGCGCCGAAAACAGCACAGTGGAGGAATCCTTTGCCCAATGTGGGGCTCGAACCCACAATCTTGAGATTAAGAGTCTCCTGCTCCACCAGCTGAGCTCTTATTTATTGCAAGTGTGGAATGAACATTACGTGACACTTGTAAAAGTGTCAGTTCTGCAGATCTAAGGGGTCAAGCGGGCACCTATGGGGTGCAATGATCCTCGAAGTGAACTGTTCCCAAACCTTTGAGGACTATGTACTATATGGTAATAGTAACGTATGCATGTAATAGAAACATTCCAGACATTCTGGAAACTAAGCCTTATTAGGAGCGTTTGAAGGAGCTGGGTCTGTTTAGCCTGGATAAGAGGAAACTGAGAGGAGATATGACAACCATCTTCAAATATCTTAAGGGCTGTCACATTGAAGACAGAGCAAGTTTGTTTTCTCCTGCTCTGGAGAATAGGATCCGAGCCAATGGCTTCAAGTAACCAGAAAGGAGATTCTTACTAAACACCAAGAAGAACTTTCTGATGGTAAGAGCTGTTTGACAGTGGAACAATCTCCCTCGGGAGGTGGTGAACTCTCCTTCCTTGGAGGTTTTTAAGCAAAAGTTGGGTGGCCATCTGTCACGGATGCTCTAGTTGAGATTCCTGCATTGCAGGGGGTTGGAATAGATGGCATTTGTGGGTCCCTTCCAACTCTACAATTCTATGTTTCTATGAATTTGGCCTGGCAACATCCCCTGAATATGACTTGCTGGGATTCCCAAGTGACCTGTTGCTCTGAGCTTCTGCATCCAGGCTTCCCATTGGAGTGTCTGGTTGGCCAATGTGGGAACAGGGTCCTGCACGCATTAGCACACTGGCCTGATCCAGCAACACTCAGCTCACATTCTCTTCCAACCTTTGTTTCCCCTCTACCCCTTTCAATGCGCAGTAATTACAAGAGGCACCTCCTAACCCTCCTTGTCTTCTGTCTGGGGCAGGTGATGCCTTTTGTGAACTCCCGCTCAGTCACTAGGCTGCTGTGGCCTTACCTTGACTTTTTCGAAGCCATCTTCAGCCGCGAAGAATAGCCTGTTCTGCAACTCCCTCAAGGCCAGAGTACTCATAGCTTTGCATTCTTCCTGCTGCCATGGCTGCGCTGCGAAAAGCCAGGCATTACAGAAAGAAAAGAATCTGAAGCTCTGGAGCCCCAACAAGCTGCGAGAGCTTTGAGGACAGATGGATGGTGATTTTCAAAGAGCTTCCTGCAATATTCAGTTGTATTCACTCACTTGGGGTCCCTTCCAACTCTACAATTCTATGATACTATGTTGTGATTTTCATACTGTTTAGCTCTGTGGATTTTATCCTACTGCTCTTGGTTTTAAATTGATCGAGCTCCACCCTTTTATTTCTTTGGTCTGTTGCTTTGAATCGACTGTTTTTGACTTTGTTGTTGCAGGGTTTTCTTCCCCTCCAAGCTGCCCAGGGAACATTTGTTATGGAGAGCGCTTTGAAAAAAAGAACTGTAAATGAATAAATGCCTATTGCAAATTCACTTCCGGCATTCTCACACTGGTTTCCCTCTTAAATCTTCACACACACACGTCCTGATATTGCATTACCACATGGAGGTGGCAACCACAACAGAGGCTGGAAGCAGACTCGGGGCTGCCCAAGCAAGCTTTGTGCAAGATCAAGGTCAGGACCCTGGACAGCAACAAAAGTGCTGAGTCAGAGGTCCAGGCGCAGCATTTCAGGACCCTGGACAGCAATTCTGCAGGTAAGGGAGACTCAGTTGCCTCAGCACTGGCAGACCATTATAAGGTAGCCTGGAGCATATGGTCTACAGCTGGTGAGTCAGGACTCCTAGCTTGATGTAAGGTGAGTCACAAGAGCAGCGGCACTACTGTGCATATTTAAGGTAAAGAAATAAGAAGTGGGTCCCCAGTTGCATGCTAGTCCCAGGTTTCAAGATGAGAAAGATTACTGGGCTAGAGGATGTAGAAGGGAACTAAATAGGAAGGCTTCAGGCTTTTTAAAAAATGTAAATTTAAAGATCGTTTTAAGCTCATTATAAACCATGTCCCGATATTTTTGGGTGCCTTTGCACCTTCCTACTAGGCATAATTGGCGACGAGATTCCCAGGAAGGCACGCAACTTATTTCTCTAAGCAACAGCTGTGGTCAGAACAGTATACGCTGGAAAGAAAGTGAAATCCCAGCTAAGGAACAATGGCTATACATAAATTGACAGAATTTGCAGAACTTGCCAGTATGACAGCCAAAATAAGAAATTTGGATGAAAGGACAAATGGGAAAGCTTTGGGGAGTACTTAAAAAAATATACCGGAATTAATCTACAAGTAGGGGTAATCACACGAGCAACAGTCAAATGTAATTAAGGGATGAAAGAGATGAAAGAAAGGTGGATAAATAGAAGGAGATGCAGCAAACTTTAGGCTTATTATGAACGTCGTGGAATACTAGGTTGGGAAGTCTGTACATAAATATTCTAGGTAGAAGAAACATGATGTGTAAATGGAAAAATGGAAAACGCAAAAATATTTTTTTTAAAGAATAGAAGGGGACTAAATAACTTCATGGATAATATATCTATCAATGACTATTAGCCACGGTAACCATGTGAAACCTTCACATTTAAGAGGCAGCATACTCCCAACAGTGGTGGACCTTGTGGTCTCAAATATCAGTGGCGCCCTGTGCAGTGCCAAAATTTGCCTCCCAAGACTCTGCGCCCAGGGTGACTGAACCCTGTGAGGAGTCATGCTCCTTTGAGGATACCCAGAGCTTCTTACAGGGTCAACAGCTCGAGGGGAAATGACCTCTGCTTCCAGGTGCCAGTTTTTTAGGCAACCACAGTGGAAGAGAGCAATTGCCTTCATGCCAGCACCTGAACATCCATGGGGGATTTCCTGAGGGTGGGCGATATATCATTTTAACTGATGCCGTGAGCCAGTTTGAGGGTGCCCAAGAGGAGCAGAAAGGCAAGATTTAAATATTGTCGTAATTAAATTTTGCCCAACCATTGTGGGATATCAGGTGACGCTCTGCAGTCATACCAAAGCCACAGCTTTCTACAGGCCTTTCTCCCCCTCCCACCTCTCTCTCTATCCAAGCGAGCAAAAGGCAAGAGCACAGCTCAAAGGGCTGCAATCTTGAAAAGCAAAAAAACTTGAGGAGGGCTGGAGCGGGCATGTGGCCTGGGGAGAGACCCTCAGGCCACATGGAGAAGCATGGATGAAGGAATGACTGCTGGGTGTGATGCACACTTCCAGCCACAGACAGGCCACAGCTGTCTGAACGCCATGTCCGCTATCTAACCTTTGGCTTTCTCTATCCATTTGACAGCTCAGGGGAGGCTCCCTTCCCCTGGAAGCAGCCCAGGAGTGGGGGGCAATGGCGTGCCACCTGCCCGCGACTCCCAAGCTCCCCCTGAGCTGTCAAAATGCAGGGGAAGGGAGGAAGGCTGCAGCAAGGCAGCGCAGCTCTGCCCCTTCCCCTGACGGCTTGGGAGTCACGAGTGGGCAGCACGCCAAATGTCATCCCCCTCAGTGATGACACCCAGGGCAGACCGCCCCCTTCCTCCGCCCCTGGTCCAGCCAGCCCCTGACATTAACATAATTTTTAACAGACCCACTTTAAGCTACAATTCCTGGAATTAAAAATAAGTAAAAAAGAGTGCACAGCTGCAAGGTTATAAGACCTCATTAAAACAGTTCAGAAGAAGAAGAGTCTTATGATGGGTGCATTTATATTGTCATGCGCTGTTCCAAAAATCTCCGAAAGGTTACCAAACTAAAGATTTGATTGCATAATCATTCTTCCCCAGTGAGCAGGAACATATTATCTCAATTTATTCATCTCCATGATGTCCCAGGTCTTAATCAGCCATTGCAATTCTCCCACAATGTGTTTTGTCTTCCAGCTACTTGCTAACCCTTTCTTAGGTGCTGTCAGAAGGTTCAGACTCAAAGTCTTGCCTTCAGTCGACGTAGGCTAATCCCTTTTGATGTGGAGGAAGAGAGCTGCAGACCCAGTGCCGGATTTACATATAAGTTAAACAAGCTATAGCTTAGGGCCCCACTCTCTTGGGGGGGCCCAAAAAAATTAAGGAGAAAAAAAACCTGGATGTACATTTTCAAAATATAAGCTAAAAAACAAATAAAATAAAACCTACATACAGCAACAGTGGTTTGTGTTGTGTAGGCTGCTATGATGTAAGTAATGGGTCCCGCCTGCTAGCCTGCGCCCTCAAATATCCCTGGTTTGCTCATTTCTATATATAGGGTGCCTACATTCTGCACGGACTGATTGCATGGCAACATGTGCAAATGGCTTTAGATACCTATTAGGTCCATAAATTACCATATAGCACATATTCAACACAAAAAACAGTGACAATTTGTTGTTGACAAAGGACAGCTAGACATATAAAGGGCCCCATTACCTTCAGGAGCTTAGGGCCTCATCAAACCTAAATCTAGCTCTGGCTGCAGCACAATCCTATATGGAGGTAACAGCCAAGCTTTGTGTTTTAAAAGATAGGGAGCAGCTGTTGCCTTTTTGTCCCATAACCCCAGACCCTCCAAGTGTTTCTTTTTTCCAGGGACATCCCTTATTTAGAGACACCATATTGGTTTCTCATTTGATCCCAGAATGTCCCACTTTTTCTTAGGATGTCCCTCTTTTCATTGGATAAATGTTGGAGCTGTCTGAAGGCAATCCTGTATAGGGAAGTTTTTTAAGAAAAAAAAGTTTATTGTTTTATTATGTTTTTATGTATGTTGGAAACCGTCCAGAGTAGCTGGGGCAATGCAGCAAGATGTGTGGGGTATAAATAGTAAAATTATCATTGTAGAATGGGATGTCCCTATTTTCATCAGAGAAATGTCAGAGGGTATGACAGCCCAGGTGTGTCACTGGTTGCCTGCAGCGCTTCTGGGGAACTTATTCAGCCTCCAACATCTCAGAATTGAGTCCGCAAGCTATTCATGACTACAACATCCAGGTTGGTTTTTATCCTCTTTTTGCTGTTGTTTATATTTCCTCCAGCCCTCTTCTTGGCATAGGAACATAAGAGTTTGGATTTGATATCCCGCTTTATCACTACCCAAAGGAGTCTCAAAGCGGCTAACATTCTCCTTTCCCTTCTTCCCCCACAACAAACACTCTGTGAGGTGAGTGGGGCTGAGAGACTTCAAAGAAGTGTGACTGGCCCAAGGTCACCCAGCAGCTGCATGTGGAGGAGCGGGGAAGCGAACCCAGTTCCCTAGATTACGAGTCTACCGCTCTTAACCACTACACCACACATAAGGAGAGACTTAAGCTGAATCAGGTAAGTGGCCCATCTAGTCCTGCATCTTAATCTCACAGTGGTCAACCAGATGGCGCCGATTGCTTAGAAAAGCTGTGGGCGAAATGGGAACTTTAGTCTCATCAACTCAACTGGTTTATGGGGCAAAACCCAACAGGAACGAGCTGTTGTGCTCATTAGGCCTGACATTCAGCCAAGTCAGATTTTGCTAATAAAGAGTTAACTCCAACTTCAAACAGTGTGATTTACTGCTGTCTTGCTCTTTGATGGAACATGGCTGTTCCTCTTCCAAAGCCATGCAAGTTAGTGACCATCTTTACCACTTGTGGGAGAAAATAGTTTTAACTATGAGACGGATGCTGTCTTCTGCAACAGGGACTAAAACTGAAAACCAGATACTCTTGCACTTTGCTAAGGACCTTTCCCCAGGGGTCAGGTGCCAGGAATTTAAATATGGGACCTTCTGCAAACCAACCCTGGGTTCTGTCACTGAGCTCTGGAACAAAGGAATCTGTCTTGTACTTAGTCAGACTATAGCAACATCTAGCTTAGTATATGCCTGCACTGGCCTGCAGCAGCTGTCTGAGATTTCAGATTTCAGACATGGGACCTTTTGCATGCAAAGCACATGTTCTACCCCTGAGCTGTGGCCCTGCCATAGAAGATCAGTGGACGTGCTCCATGCTTCCTCTAGTCTTCACCTCTTACAGAGAGGACCCATCAGAGAGCTTAACTGAAGGTTTATTGGGGGAAACATTTACGGAGCTGAAAGAGGAGGGGGGAGAGAGAAGGAAATGCAACAGAAGATTTTGCAGATCAGGTTGGGCTGGCGGAGAGATGGACCCAGGAGAATGGAACATTGTTCTGATAGCTTGCCGTGTGTTCAGTCTTATGCTGAATCATCTCTCCGTTGGCACATGGTTCTGGCATGTGAAGGATAGGGAAACCAAGAGACAAAGGTGTGTGTTTATTGTTTCTGCAGGGGATAACACAAATCAATGCTCGCCAGGGCGGCTGAGCCGGAGCTGGAACGCCTCTGGAAAGCCTTCCTGAGCTGGAACATGAGACGCTTCCCAGAAGCCTTTGCAAGAGAATCCACTTCGAGGCTGAAGGCTGAGAGCTTCAGGCCAGGAGAGAAATTCTGCAAGCACCACGTGGCCATCGCCACTCATGCTGTTTCTTTGATTAAAAAATGCATTTGGCAAGGATCTGCATTTGGCGGAGGAGCAAACAAATTCATAACTCAGCGGCCTTGCAGAAACTCTGCTGCGAAAGCAGAAAAATTTGGAGCACAATTCCTGGCCGCCCCTGCCGCTTAAAAAAATACACGTACCTGGGGTTTAACAGAGGCAAGATTTCCTACTCCAAGGGGAATTTTAGTCGGATCAGATTCTCCTTCCAGTGTAACACTATTTTAACAATAGTGTAACAAGCAATATGATAGATTGAGCAACTGTATAGGGAGTGGCAAGCGGCGTTCTTCTTTAATTCCTTCATAGGGCTAGTTACAGGTAGGTAGCTGTGTTGGTCTGCCTTAGTCAAAACAAAATAAAAAAATTCCTTCCAGTAGCACCTTAGAGACCAGCTAAGTTTGTTATTGGTATGAGCTTTCGTGTGCATACCAATAATAAACTTAGTTGGTCTTTAAGGTGCTACTGGAAGGATTTATTTTATTTTGTTGTTGTTGTTCCTTTCATAAGGGATGCTGTTCCTAATAGAGATCAATGTACTTCAAAGTTCCGCACTGGTCACCTCAAAGAGGATATTGTAGAGTTGGAAAAGGTTCAGAGAAGGGCAACCAAAATGATCTAGGGGGTGGAGCAACTCCCTTGCCTAGGTCCAGTATACCTGAAGGAGTGTCTTCACCCCCATCGTTCAGCCCGGATGCTGAGGTCCAGCTCCGAGGGCTTTCTGCCGGTTCCCTCCCTACAAGAAGTGAGGTTACAAATGTGAGGTTACAGGGAACCAGGCAGAGGGCCTTCTCAGTGGTGGCTCCCACCCTGTGGAACGCCCTCCCATCAGATGTCAAGGAAATAAACAACTATCTGACTTTTAGAAGACATCTGGAGGCAGCCCTGTTTAGGGAAGTTTTTAATGTTTGATGTTCTGTTGTGCTTTTAATTCTGTTGGGAGCCGCCCAGAGTGGCTGGGGAAACCCAGCCAGATGGGCGGGGTGAAAATAAATAAATAAATAAATACTTTTTAATTTAGAGAAAAGGAGAGCAAGAGGCAACACAATAGAGCAGTACAAATTTTTGTTTGGCATGGAGAAAGCGGACAGAGAATTTTTTTTCTCTCCCTCTTGCATGACAGCAGAACTTTCCGACATCCAGTGGAAGATTCATGGCAGAGAAAAGGAAGCTGTTCTCCATGCAGCGGTTTGCAGGTTTCAGACAGGCATCTGGCTGGCCGCTGTAAGAACAGGATGCTAGGCTAGCTGGGCTGTTGGCCTGATCCAGCTGCAGACTCTTCTAATGTTCTTATGTTACGCGATTGTTTATTTCATAAAATGTATACACCGCTTAACAAAGGGACGCAGGTGGTGTTATGGGTTAAACCACAGAGCCTAGGACTTGCCAATCAGAAGGTTGGCAGTTTGAATACCCGTGACGGGGTGAGCTCCCGTTGCTCGGTCCCTGCTCCTGCCAACCTAGCAGTTTGAAAGCACCTCAAAGTGCAAATAGATAAATAGGTACCGCTCCGGCAGGAAGGTAAACGCCGTTTCCGTGCGCTGCTCTGGTTTGCCAGAAGCGGCTTAGTCATGCTGGCCACATGACCTGGAAGCTGTACATCGGCTCCCTCGGCCAGTAAAGCGAGATGAGCGCCGCAACCCCAGTTGGCCACAGCTGGTCCTAATGGTCAGGGGTCCTTACGTTGTTGTTGTTGTTGTTGTTTAGTCGTTTAGTCGTGTCCGACTCTTCGTGACCCCATGGACCAGAGCACGCCGGGCACCTCTGTCCTCCACTGCCTCCCGCAGTTTGGTCAAACTCATGCTGGTAACCTCGAAAACACTATCCAACCATCTCGTCCTCTGTCGCCCCCTTCTCCTTGTGCCCTCCATCTTTCCCAGCATCAGTGTCTTCTCCAGGGAGTCTTCTCTTCTCATGAGGTGGCCAAAGTACTGGAGCCTCAGCTTCACGATCTGTCCTTCCAGTGAGCACTCAGGGCTGATTTCCTTAAGAATGGATGCATTTGATCTTCTTGCAGTCCATGGGACTCTCAAGAGTCTTCTCCAGCACCATAATTCAAAAGCATCAATTCTTCTGCGATCAGCCTTCTTTATGGTCCAGCTCTCACTTCCATACATCACTACTGGGAAAACCATGGCTTTAACTATACGGACCTTTGTTGGCAAGGTGACGTCTCTACTTCTCAAGATGCTGTCTAGGCCTGTCATTGCCCTTCTCCCAAGAAGCAGGCGTCTTTTAATTTTGTGGCTGCTGTCACCATCTGCAGTGATCATGGAGCCCAAGAAAGTAAAATCTCTCACTGCTTCCATTTCTTCCCCTTCTATTTGCCAGGAGGTGATGGGACCATTGGCCATTATCTTCATTTTTTTGATGTTGAGCTTCAGACCATATTTTGCGCTCTCCTCTTTCACCCTCATTAAAAGGTTCTTTCATTCCTCCTCACTTTCTGCCATCAAGGTTGTGTCATCTGCATATCTGAGGTTGTTGATATTTCTTCCGGCAATCTTAATTCTAGCTTGGGATTCATCCAGCCCAGCCTTTCGCATGATGTATTCTGCATATAAATTAAATAAGCAGGGAGACAAAATTTAAAAAAAAAGTCAAACTGGTTCACACAAAGATAAAACAAGAAATCTGAGGGGGGAAATCACAGCCCCACTTTAAAAGACACAAAAGCTGAAATACTAAAAACATATTAAAATTGCCTCCATTTTCTAAGCAACTTGGTAGGCTCACCTAAACAAGAGTGTTTTTTGCAGGCGCAAAAAAGATCACAAGTGAAGACGCCTTCTTGATCTCAATAGGTGGGGAGTTCTGAAGTGCTGACGCCGATGGAGTTCTTACAAATGCAGAATGGGCGTTACGTGGCAACAAAGGAGTGGTGCCAATTCCGCCAGTCAAAACAGCCTGCTGTAAGGCAATGGCTACATTCCCTGCTAGGACCCAACTGAATTTTCCAGGCAGTGAATGCAAAGGAATAAGACAGGATGCCACCTTTTTGTGGGGAGCAAGAGTTGGGCCCCCCATTCTGCAGTATATTCTTGGCTTGCCCTTCGTTGCTGCTGATGTAGAAACTACGAGCGAGGGTTGCCTGTGCAACTCTTTATCCTTCTTGATCTCTGTCCGGAACAGCACTTCAAAGCTCCTTTAATTCAGGAGGACTGAAAGTAAAGTACATTATGTGCAGGCAACCAGCCTCTGCTTCGGTGGAGGGTCAGGGCACCCGCAAATGACCTGAGAACTGATCACGCTTTGTCTGCTTCAAAAGCCTGTCGCTATTTATGTATCTGGTGTGGAAGGACGGCCGAGTGCTCCCTCTAGTGGCCGACGTCTTGAACAGCTCACTGACGCCAGCATATCTTTCTTGCTGTACTTGCTACGCCTGTGATGGAGCTGAGTGAAAACTGGTGGGGAGACAGCAGCAAGCAGAACACCAAGGGGCCGTGACTCTGGGTGAAGAAGTGAGGAGGGGGGACATGCAAAATGTACCAATGGTGGGAGGAGCGGTTGCAAAACAATGTCTTTTCCAAGGAGGCTGTAAGGTGCGAGCAGAGCTTTAATCCCTGCTACAGGCTGCACAGAGCCACACCAAGGTCCTTATTAGCCTCACAGAGCCTAGGACTAGCAGATCAGAAGGTCGGCAGTTCGAATCCCTGCGACGGGGTGAGCTCCCATTGCTCAGTCCCAGCTCCTGCCAACCTAGCAGTTCGAAAGCACGTCAAAGTGCAAGTAGATAAATAGGTACCACTCCGGAGGGAAGTAAACGGCGTTTCCGTGTGCTGCTCTGGTTCGCCAGAAGCGGCTTTGTCATACTGGCCACATGACCCAGAAGTTGTATGCCAGCTCCCTCGGCCAATAAAGCGAGATGAGTGCCGCAACCCCAGAGTTGGTCACGGCTGGACCTAATGGTCAGGGGTCCCTTTACCTTTACCTTACCACTTTATAGGTACCGCCACCTAGAGGATGTGCTGCGGAGACCAGAACATGCTGCAGAGACAAACCTCAGCAGTCCCTAGAGATGACTCTGCCAACAGAAAGGGATGGATGAATCTCCTCTCAGCTGCAGAGAACGGCTTATGAAATTCGCTAGAGAGGAGACTTCACCTGTTGCAATCACACAGAGAAAGATGTTTGCAGAGTATGAAAATAAGATGTTTATTCCAGGAAGTACATAACCTGGACAGAACAGTTTCCAGTTCTAACCTCACTAACTAGTCTAGGCAAGACAAAAGCAGCCAGTTTTGCTTCTCAGAAGATAGATCCTCTTATCTTGAGGCCTAAGAGCAAAGTGTGATAGCTTGCAGTCAAACATAACTATGCATGAGTGCTAGTTAGTGCATGAAGGGGTTAAGGCCAGAGAGGTCTGTTCCTAAACTCAGCTAGGTCAAGCCCTCTTGTCTCCCATGAGGGAGGAAGTGGAGCCTTCTCTTCCTGTTCCCCCACTCTCCGCGCCATGTAACCCACCAGGAAAAACATGTCTAAGCTTTGTTCCAAGCTTAGAGCACGTGTCTGAAGCCATCTTTCTGTATTTTCAACCCAAAAATATTCTGCCTGTGTTCTCCTTGCCGCTGCTTTGATAAATGCACAAATCTGACCTTTGGATTTGTAAGTAAAGCATTTTCTTTACTTACCTAGCAGTGTGTGGTCTGTTCGTTGTAAGATGGGTAGAAAGAAGTGAAAGCTTTATGCAACTAAATGGGATAAGAGGGTCTGACAACCTATATTCTTAATGCTATAACGCTACTTGACTTTTGTGATGCCAAACTCTGCTGCTGGGGGCTCTTTTCTGAATCCAGGCCACCCAGCCAATTCTTATGTTGTTCATCCCTCATATGTGGGTCACAGGGGTTCAGATTTTCCTCCCCCACGAAGTGTGAGGAGCAGGAGGAAGTTGCAAACATGGAGCAACCTGAGGCATATCAGTCTAAACCAGGCGTAGGCAAACTCGGCCCTCCAGATGTTTGGGGACTACAACTCCCATCATCCCTAGCTAACAGGACCAGTGGTCAGGGATGATGGGAGTTGTAGTCCCCAAACATCTGGAGGGCCGAGTTTGCCTATGCCTGGTCTAAACTTTAAAGCACTAAGGAGGTCAGCAAAGAGGTCGAAGGTATAGGGACAGTCTAGGAATCTAGAAGTCCTTAGGGTAAATGTAAAGGGACCATTGACCGTTAGGTCCAGTCGCAGACGACTCTGGGGTTGCAGCGTTCATCTCGCTTTATTGGCCGAGGGAGCCGGCGTACAGCTTCCAGGTCATGTGGCCAGCATGACTAAGCTGCTTCTGGTGAACCAGAGCAGCACACGGAAACACCGTTTACCTTCCCACCGGAGTGGTACCTATTTATCTACTTGCACTTTGCCATGCTTTCAAACTGCTAGGTGGGCAGGAGCAGGGACCAAGCAATGGGAGCTCACCTTGTCGCGGGGATTCAAACTGCCGACCTTCAGATCAGCAAGTCCTAGGCTCTGTGGTTTAACCCACAGCGCCACCCGCATCCCTAGAAGTCCTTTACGCTGTCTATTTTAGCTCATGCAGGCGCATGAGTCGATGGTGCTGCTCCTGATTCATAGCATGCTGCCATTATGACATCTGAAGCTTGCCTCGCAGGGACAAAAACCGCCATTATAGCTTTGCTCTCTCCATCAGCGGTCCCTCTGCCCAGGCAGAGTGGGAGTGTGCTGTTGCCTTGGTACCATATGTTTACTCCCGTTTCTTTAATCTTTCAGGAATGTTGTGTCACCATCTAATATTTCTCTCTCGAGGTGGGGAACAGCGGTGCTCACTCAGCAGCTAAATAACTTCAAGCATCGCCAGGATCCCACAAAGCAGATGGAATCAGGGGGAAAGGTGACGTTGGGCTCTGCCGTGTGATCGCAAGGGCACCAGGACAGCAGCTGGCGGAGGTGGACACATAATCATTTGGGAAAGAGAAGAAGAAGCAGCTTCCCTGTTATTAATAATTTGCAGAGTCTGAGAGTGGTTTAGCAGGAGGCTGGGCTGGGGAAGCTTCACTAGCATAAAGTCAAAATGGGAAGGGAGGGGAAAAAATACGTCCAACCGTGAATAATATCTATACTGCGTGGTATTTGTCCGTGTATGACGCAAGCATATTTTCAAAAGATGAATGTGTTGTTTTGGGGTGGGGGGGGTGTTAAGGGAGGGGCAGTACCTCTGGTGGGGGTTATGTCGTGCCCCTTCTTGTCCAGCTTTGGTCCCAACCCTGCACTCAGCTCATCATTTTAAATCATCATTCTAGACTCACAGCTGTCTATGGAGGCGCAGGTCAATTCTGTGTCCAGGGCAGCTGTTTATCAGCTCCATCTGGTACACAGGCTGAGACCCTACCAGCCTGCGGACTGTCTCACCAGAGTGGTGCATGCTCTAGTTATCTCTCGCTTGAACTACTGCAATGCGCTCTATGTGGGGTTACCTTTGAAAATGGCCCGGAAACTACAACTAATCCAGAATGTGGCACTGAGTGACTGGGAGCAGCCAACAAGACCACATAACACCGGTCTTGAAAGACCTACACTGGCTCCCAGTACATTTCCAAGCACAATTCAAAGTGTTGGTGCTTACCCCTGCCTCGGTCCAGTTTACCTGAAGGAGCGTCTCCACCCCCATCGTTCTGCCTGGACACTGAGGTCCAGCTCTGAGGACCTTCTGGCGGTTCCCTCCCTGTGAGAAGTGAGGTTACAGGGAACCAGGCAGAGGGCCTTCTCGGTAGTGGCCCCCGCCCCGTGGAACGCCCTCCCACCAGACGTCAAAGAGAAAAACAACTACCAGACTTTCAGAAGACATCTGAAGGCAGCCCTGTTTAGGGAAGCTTTTAATCTTGAATAGGTTATTGTATTTTAATATTTTGTTGGAAGCCGCTCAGAGTGGCTGGGGAAACCCAGCCAGATGGGTGGGGTGTAAATAAATTATTATTATTATTATTATTATTATTATTATTATTATTAATTAGATAACCCTCATTCCAAGTCTGGCAAGTCTGGAACTATACTCAACAATCAGATAATTCTAATATTTGTTACTTGGACTTTGTTATTTTAACCCATGTACTCATTCTACGTGTCTTCTTTAAAGCTCCATCTTTTAATTTCTCATCTGTTGTTAAAACCCTTCTCTCTGTTTTCTTTTAAAACTTTTAAAACTTTACCCAGAATCCCCACACTTTTCCCTCTTTGGCGCCTCCCTCAAATTCCCTCCCATTGACATGTTCCTGCTGCTCTCTTAGAAGAGGTCAATATGTCACAACCCTTGTTGAAATTAATAGCCAGGCTATTCTGGTAGGAGATGCTCTGGATCCTTTGCTGCCAGATGTCTCTGCACGCCGTGTTCCAGCGATTCTCTGAAAAGCTGCCTGTGGCTGGAGGCAGCAGCTGCTGCAGCCCACTCAAAGATCTCTTCACCCAGGTACAGCTTCTTCTCCGAGGCGGAGGCTGCGCTCCATGCTCATTGTCCCACAGCCCCAGCGCACATTCCTGACAGCAGAGGCTTGCGGCCGCCTTGCGGGCTCTGCAATTGCCTGATGGGGTCAGAATGTTCCAAAGGGCAAGGCATGCTGCAGGAAAGAGCCACACACTGGACTCTGCTTTCCATGGAGTTGCCTCAAATGATTAATTTATTTCCCTCTTACTCATCAAGCTCCCCGTACGTTCTGTGAAAAAGCTAAGAATCTGGAGGGCACTTTAACCTCCTGAATTCCCCACCCACCACTAGAAGGTACCCCGACCTGAGATACTTCCCGGGCTCAAATGAGCAGGATAATTGAATTGGCTGAAAGTACGGAAGAAATGGAGGCAGTGAGAGATTTTACTTTCTTGGGTTCCATGATCACTGCAGATGGTGACAGCAGCCACAAAATTAAAAGACGACTGCTTCTTGGGAGAAAAGCAATGACAAACCTAGACAGCATCTTAAAAAGCAGAGACATCACCTTGCCAATAAAGGTCCGTATAGTTAAAGCTATGGCTTTCCCAGTAGTGATGTATGGAAGTGAGAGCTGGACCATAAAGAAGGCTGATCGCTGAAGAATTGACGCTTTTGAATTCTGGTGCTGGAGGAGACTCTTGAGAGTCCCATGGACTGCAAGAAGATCAAACCTATCCATTCTGAAGGAAATCAGCCCTGAGAGCTCACTGGAAGGACAGATCCTGAAGCTGAGGCTCCAATACTTTGGCCACCTCATGAGAAGAGAAGACTCCCTGGAAAAGACCCTGATGTTGGGAAAGATGGAGGGCACAAGGAGAAGGGGACGACAGAGGACGAGATGGTTGGACAGTGTTCTCGAAGCTACCAGCATGAGTTTGACCAAACTGCGGGAGGCAGTGGAAGACAGAAGTGCCTGGCGTGCTCTGCTTCAGGGGGTCATGAAGAGTCGGACACGACTAAACGACTAAACAACAACAACAACTGAAACCTTTTTATGCAGAGAATGGCTTGTGAATGTGCTCAGACTTTATCTGTTGCAAACACACACACACACACAGAGAGAGAGAGAGAGAGAGAGAGATATGCTGCCGACCCTCCAACTGCCCCACTTTAAACGGGACATCCCAGATCACAGAAGCCAATACTGGCTTCTGTTTCGAACCCAGAATGTCCTGTTTTTGGGTGATCATTAGCAGGCCATTCACTGCCTTCACTGGTTCTGATTTAAAGGAGAGGAAGAGCTGGGTGTCATCAGCATTCCATACGATAATCTTTATTGTCATTGTCCCATACAGAACAACGAAATTGAAAAAAATCTACATCAGATATTCAGAAACCCACAAGCCTCCTATCCTAGCCTGGTTAGCCCCTAAAAACTCTGATACCACATAATTGAATACAATATACTCACATAAAGACTACCTTACACTGCATTTAAAACCAAAATTGCATTTGGATAGAAACTGTTTCTCAGGCGGCTAGTCCTAGTCTTTATAACCCTGTACCTTCTTCCAGAAGGCAGAAACTGAAAGAGATCATTTCCGGGGTGCGCACTGTCCTGCGCTATCTCTGCAGCTTTCTTATGGCACCTGGAAGCATAGATTTGATTCAAGGTGGGAAGAGTGCACCCAAACCCCTTGGTGATTTATCCCAGTGGCTTCATATAGATGATAAAAAGTGTGTGGGGGGAGGACGGACCCCTGAGCCTCCCCACAAGTGAGCACCCAGGGGTTCGAACACTTATCCCCCAACGCCACTTTCTGGACACAGCCCAAGAGGAAGGAGTGGAACCACTGCATAACAGTGCTCCCACTTCCCAACCCCCTTGAGATGGTCCAGAATGATACTGTGGTTAATGGAATCAAAAGCCCCTGAGAGATCCAGCAGAACCAGGAAACAGCTTTCACCTCTGTCCCTAGCCCACCAGAGATCATTGACTAGCATGCCCAAGGGGCTATCACTGAGCTAGGACCCTTCCCGCTTAAGGAAAACTATCGGTCATCTCCTGGTATTGCTGCTCTCTGGAATTGACAAGTACTGGGAGTTTGCTCTGGAGAACTGGAATACAAATTTCATCACTAAGCTTTGGCAAAAGCTACAGAGCGCTTCATCCGTCACATGATTCATTCCGGAGTCAGCAAAGCCTCTGCGGTCTCCGGTGCAATGAGCTTCTGGAGTTATTTTTAGCGAGCACCTGATCCTCAATATAGACATAAACCCTTCTAAAAATAGCCTCATTAAGGGAATGAGGAATGGAGCTTAGTCACTCCCCCTCCTGCAACGCCCCAACGCTTGGGCGCTGTTGGTGCCCCCTTTAATTTAGGACCCCTAAACCGGCTTCGGACAGCAGACGGGCCTTAGAGCTCCTCTGAAACATGACAAACAGATCAACATTACCAAACAGGTTGCACAGTTTTATAGTTGGAGTCATCGGAGAAGAGTAAAAACTGAGCTTAAGCATTTCGTTCCTGGGAGCGGAAGGAAACACGAACTTGGGATACGTCTAAGCCTTATGGACCTGTCAGATTGGGGAAACCCAAGAGTATTGCCCCCCATCGAATGTGCGGTCCCCCCATCCAACCATAGCTATCAACTTACAGCCCTTGGAACACCTGCCCGCACCTCCGCCTCTGCCTCCTCTCTCTGAAGTGCTTTCTCTATGGTTGCCCTCGCTCTCCTCTCAAGGCTCCTCAGTCCTGGTGGGGCTCCTGGGGGCTGAGGCTGGTGAGAGGAGGCCAGAGGGGGGCGGGCCTGGCAGCCAAGCAACACAGTTGGAGCCTCCCTTTTCCCTGGCCGGCAGGGAGGGAGGGAGGGAGGGAGGGAGGGAGGGAGAGGAGCTGCTTCCTTTGAAACCCGGGAAATTTAAGGGACATCATCAGTAAGGGACAGCAGCGGGACATGGCGCTGGGATAAGGGAGTTTCCCGCCAAATAAGGGACAGTTGACAGCTTTGCATCCAACTTTTGTCCATAAACAAGGCCAACCCAGGACATTTTGTTGCCAGAACGTAAGAGCTGTGCTGGATCCTGTCCTCAAAATGGTCAACCAGATGTCTTCAGGAAACCCAAGGACCTGGGCACAACAGCCTTCTCCTTAGTCATGAATTTGTCCAATCCCCTCTGGGGTAGGAGACTGTATATACAGTTAAATTACTGCATATTGTTCCAAAGTTGGGTGCCACCCACATTCCCTGCTGAGGAGTAGCAAGATTCCAGGCGTTCACATAGAGCCTGCTTTCCTTTGAGAATCAAGATACGGCGGAAACTGTTATAGCTTTAAGAAATATGATTTTTTTTTACAGATTTACACCTGAGTTTGAATGGAAGGAAGAAGCCGCTTATTATTGAGGGGAACTGCGTGGAACAGGTCTTGGTTTTTCAATTTCTGGGAATGGAGTTGAGAAATGACCTAACCTGGGGAGAAAACAGCCAAGACCTGATGAAGAGAGCACAGCAGAGGTTAAATTTTCTGAGAATCCTCTGGAAAAATAATCTCTCAAAGGACCTGTTGATGGCATTTTACCATTGTACTGCTGAGAGTGTATTAACTTATGGTCTGTGTGTGTGGTTTGGGAGCTGCACGGTCAGGGGAAAAACAATGCTGTCCAGGGTTGTAAAGACTGCGGAGAGAATAATTGGGTGCACTCTTCCCACCTTGGATCAAATCTATGCTTCCAGGTGCCATAAGAAAGCTGAAGAGATAGTGCAGGATAGTGTGCACCCCGGAAATGATCTCTTTCAGCTTCTGCCTTCTGGAAGAAAGTACAGGGTTATAAAGACTAGGACTAGCCACCTGAGAAACAGTTTCTACCCAAATGCGATTTTGGTTTTAAATGCATTGTAAGGAGTCTGTATGGGAGTATATTGTATTTTAAAATGGGGTATCAGTTTTTAGGGGGCTAAACAGGTTGGGATAGCTGGGATAGCAGGCTTGTTGGGTTTTGAATGTCTTATGTAGATTTTTCATTTTCATTCTTCTGTATGGGACAATGACACTAAAGATTATCGTATCGTAAGGAGTCCAGAAATTACATCATGGTCATCTCAAGAGGGCTGGCTTGTTCCCCACATGTGGTCTAAATCACTGAGCCTCTTGGGCTTGCCGATCAGAAGGTCGGTGATTTGAATCCCTGCGACGGGGTGAGCTCCCATTGCTCTGTCCCAGTTCCTGCCAACCTAGCAGTTTGAAAGCATGCTAGTGCAAATAGAGAAATAGGTACCACTGCGGCGGGAAGGTAAATGGCATTCCCGTGCGCTCTGAAAAGCTGTCTGCGGACAAATGCTGGCTCCCTTGGCCTGAAGCGAGATGAGAGCCACAACCCCATAGTTGCGTTTGACTGGACTTAACCGTCCAGGGGTCCTTCATCCCCCCCCTTTTTTTGCAGCACTGGAGTCAAAGTCATCTCTCCCAGCTAGGCTCCTCAAGATGGCTATCTCTCTTTCTTCTCCACCTTCTTCTTCCCAGCACACCTTGCTAAAGACCCTCTTGCCACTGCTCCCACACACCCCATCACCTTGGCAACCTCTCTTTGCCCAGGCCCAAGGATTCCTCTTGGATGGGCTGTCAAGCTCTGCCTGGGCTTGTGATCCTAAATTGCATGGCACAGCACTTGGCATAGTTTTAATTAACCAAACCTTGCTTCCTGAATTTGTGAGTTTGCTCCAATTCCAGCTCTTTGCTGACTGGAGATTATGGCGAGCCTTTCAAAAATGGAAGGACGACAAGATACCAACAAAGGAAGAATGGTAAGTTATGGAATATGCAGAATATGCAGAAAAACTTAAGAGACGGTGACAACAGAGAACCGGGAACTGTTTATGTTGTATATACAGAAACATTGTAAAGAATTGGACTCACTAGCAGGGTTTGAGTAAAGGTAAAGGGACCCCTGACCGTTAAGTCCAGTAGTGACCGACTCTGGGGTTGTGGCACTCATCTTGCTTTATTGGCCAAGGGAGCCGGCGTACAGCTTCCGGGTCATGTGGCCAGCAGGACTAAGCCGCTTCTGGAGAACCAGAGCAGCGCAAGGAAACGCCGTTTACCTTCCCGCCGGAGCGGTACCTATTTATCTACTTGCACTTTGATGTGCTTTCGAACTGCTAGGTTGGCAGGAGCAGGGACCGAGCAACGGGAGCACACCCCGTCGTGGGGATTCGAACCGCCAACCTTCTGATCGGCAAGCCCTAGGCTCTGTGGTTTAACCCACAAAGCCACCCGCGTCCCATGATTTGAGTAAACGCTAAGAATTAAGAAAACAAAGTAAAGGCTAAGAAACAACAATACAGAAAATAATTAAGTGCAAGCTGTAATTTGAAAGAAAATTTGGTATAAAAATGATAAGAATATAAGAGCATTTAGTAAAAAGCTCATGAAAAGTTAGATAAAAATTAAGCAGAAAGTTGCGTGTACTTAAAGAACCATAAGGTGAAGTTGAGGGAAGTCATGGGGGAGAGCCTCGCTTGCTTTCATTTTGTCTTTTTTTATATGATAAATGTGTTGAATATTGAACTATAAAATCTTAATAAAATTTTATTTTTTAAAAAGAGATTATGCGAGCCTGGCCCTCCCCAAAATTCATAACAATATTACAAATCAAAATCTTTGCTTGTGAGCTGCAAGGGAGCACTGGCAAAGTGGGATGTTCTGCGCACCCTCGGCATCTGTCATTGGCTCCCACCCAAGACCAATTGGCGAGGCTATCTGCCCCATCAGCCCCTCCCTCCTAGAGTGCCCCATGGAACACCTCGCTCTAGGGAGAAGGGCAGGCAGCTGTCGGCAGCTGACAAGATGCTACCTTGGATAAGGACTTGGCCCGGGAACAGGACAAATGACGCCTTGGATGGCTGACAAAACACCATTTCCGCAAACCAGCTTTTAATCTCGCCCAGCGGAGGATGGATATGCCACCCCCCAAAAATGAAATAATACACAGCTCTGTTTTGGACACGATGAGCTGTGAAAAAGCGCTCTGCACCAGCTGTTGCCTCTGTGGCTCCAGCAAGGATGGCCAAATCTGTCAAGAGCGGTTACTCTCAGTTTCTCGTTTTTCCAGTCTAAAGTTCTGTTCTCTGCATTTCAATATCAGTCTGAGATTAAAAGAACAGAACAAAAGCCACCAGCATCGTAGGAAGAATTTCTCCTGATGTATGCATTTATTTATTATTTTGCGCAGCAATTTTCCCTATTATGAGGCATTTTTGCACAACAGTTTCACTAATATGCACATTTTCTTTGCATTTCACCTCAATATGTGCATTTTTTAAACTCATTACTTGCATGGAGAGCTGCACTGCAGAATTTGAAGGAAGGCTGCATTTTGTTTTGTAAGTCACTTCAAAATGTCTGGATTAGGCAGGGTGACCTCTGCATGTGAACCAAATCAAATCTCCACTCTCACCCCCGTCATCCTTAGCCATTGCACAGCTTGCGACGTTTCTTGGATTGTCCTTGAGCAGGGATCAGCAAACTTTTTCAGCAGCGGGGCGGTCCACTGTCCCTCAGACCTTGTGGGGGGCTGGACTATATTTGGGGGGAGGGAATGAACAAATTCCTATGCCCCACAAATAACCCAGAGATGCATTTTAAATAAAAGCACACATTCTACTCATGTAAAAACACACTGATTCTTGTACCATCCGCGAGCCAGATTGAGAAGGCAATTGGGCCGGATCCAGCCCCCGGACCTTAGTTTGCCTACCCATGTCCTTGAATCTTCAGCCACACTTGCCATCCTGTTATCTCACACCAGTATGGAGCGCCACACCCAGTGAGAACCACAGACGTAGAGGCTTGCCTTTCCTTTATTTTTAATGAACGCAGAAAACTCAAGAAGAGCCTCTGAAACATCACCTTATTCCTGCCCTCCGTTCCTTCCTTTCCCTTGGACGCAATGCCAAATCCTGATCTATGCTGCCACCTAATGCATCCAAGTGCCTATGGCACCCTTAAGGTGAATTTAACATTGAACTGATGCTATCCTTTCCCCCATCGCTACAGTCTTGTGGCCAAGCTATTTCCACGCTCAGTTTTCAGGATGCAGAACAAAGGCTAGCGGTCAGGGAAGTAGAAAGGGCACACGGAAAATGGCACATGGTCTGGATCTGTGCCCGGGCTCAGGCCCCTCTTCACAAACACTGCAAGCTGGAAATGGTTCGGAATATTCATTTATGTTGTTGATTGATTGCATTTCTAGTCGACCTTTTTCTGCAAGGAGCTAAAGGAGGCATGGACGATTCCACTACCTCCATTTAATCCTTGCAGCAACCCTGTGAGGCAGTGACTGGTCCCCAAGGTCACCCGATGAGCTTCATGGCTGAGAGGGGACTAGAAGCCCCTCTTCTCCTGCTTCAGCTTCTGCCTCTGATTCTGGACTTCTCTCTGCCACAGACTCCCCCCCCCCTGCCCCGCTCACTAAGCCCTGTTACTTCTTCAGCTTCTGACAACTCCTCCTCCCTGTCTTTGCCCTCGGATCACTCAACATTGTCCCACCACCTGGGCTCTGAACCTTCTTCCCTTGCAGGTTCCCTAACTGGTTCCTCCCACCATTTCTCGGCATCCAACCAGTCCTTGTCTTGCATGATTTGACGACTGGAAGAGGTTAAGGTTGCTCCAATCTTTCCTGAGCACACCCAGCCCAAGGAGGACAGCCAGTCAGTAGTTTAATTCCTTATTGACAAAAGCATACACTTATAGTAGCTCTTGAGGTGCGCAGAACATGCACACATGGCACACACGCTGGGTTCCTCCCAACTTGGGGGGGGGGGTGCCTGTCGCAACCGCAGAAAGGCCCAGCGGGGCTCGTTGCAGCTGCAGGAATGCCCAACAGGGTCCACTGCAGGCTGCAGATGTGTCAGGTGTGTGTGCAGGAGCCAGGCCCTGCGACCAGGACTGGGGCCTTCCTAAGTTTGTTCTGAAGCGGCAAGGCGTGGCCGCACAGGTGAGGCTGGTTGGTAACTCACAGCACCTGGTGGCAAGAGCCAGGAAGGGATATAAGATCAGCATTTCCTTTTGGCTCTTTGCCACAGCAACATGTTCCCTGCCTTGCTGCGTTTGGCTCCTTGACTCCTTGATTCTTGATCCTCGGACCCTTGACTTTGTGACTCCTTGCTTCTTGATCTTCGGACTCTTGACTTCACGACTCCTTGCTTCCTGACCCTTGGACCCTTGGCTTCTTGACTCCCAGCTCTCTAACCCTCAGACTCTTGGCTTCCTGGCTCCAATAATAATAATAATAATAATAATAATAATAATAATAATAATTATTATTATTATTATTATTATTATTATTATTATTTATTTTTTATACCCCACCCATCTGGCTGAGTTTCCCCAGCCACTCTGGGCGGCTTCCAATCAAGTGTTAAAAACAATACAGCATTAAATATTAAAAACTTCCCTAAACAGGGCTGCCTTCAGATGTCTTTTAAAGAGAAGATAGCTGCTTATTTCCTTGACATCTGGTGGGAGGGCGTTCCACAGGGCGGGTGCCACCACCGAGAAGGCCCTCTGTCTGTTTCCCTGTAACCTCACTTCTCGCAATGAGGGAACCGCCCAAAGGCCCTCGGCGCTGGACCTCAGTGTCCGGGCTGAATGGTGGGGGTGGGAAGGGGGGGACTCCTGGCTTCTGGACTCCCGATCCTGCTCCCACCCCGTCATCTTTCCCCCGGTCCCAACGTCCCCAGCCGGGACTTCAATCACCCATGAACTGGACCGTGACAAGATGGCGCCTTGCACATGTTTCTGGTGACTAAGTAGCTGGCATCCCCTCCTGAGAATTGTGCTCTGAGCAGGACTGTTGGAGCAACAGCGTGGCCACCCCTATGCCCAAACTTAAGTACCCTCCTCTGATGGGGTACACAGAAGAAACAGGCGTCTTCTCCTACATGGACGTTGTTGCTGTGCCTGCTTCTTCAAACCCCTCCTGGTCCTTGGAGACAGTGGAGGGCAGGATGGAGGGTTTTCTATTGCTCCCCTGTTCAGGCACTGTCTCTCCACTCTTGGTGCATCCTTCCCTTCCTCCTGCTTTGCAGGCGGCACAAAACCCCATAAATTGCCGCCCACCTCCCCTGAATCAGCCTCTGGCCCCACTTTCTCTGCCACACACCTTGGAGCCCTGCCTGTCCCTGACAATCTGTGACTTCGGAGAGGATGCAGCTCATCTGCAGCAGACGTGCCCATCAATTCATCCATGCGAACTCTGAAGAACAATGTGGTGCCCACAGCCTGTCATTTCTCGCAGCCGGGGAGTTTGGTTGCAACCTGCCGATAACGTAGCTCAGGACCAGAGGGTCCATTTTATTTTCTAACCCGAACAAACGCAAGCAGCTTTTAAATCATCGCAGGGCGATTTTATTACAGAATCCACAGGCTCCCCACCTCTGCTTTTTAGAGGCTCAAAGCTCAGGGAGGCATGTTGTGACGGACAGCACTTTCCCATCTCTGTTGAGCTTGTGGGGAGCGGGGAATTCAGTTCAGATCTCTGCTTATTTGTCCGCCGACGGAGGCCATGGGCACCCTGCAGCCTTCTCTGCAAATGAAAGAAATGTTCAGGTCCAGGAGGACCTGGCGGAGTCAGGGAGGCGCTGGTTTTAACTCGGTGGCAGTGGGCAGCGTCAGAAATAGCTCTGGCTTTCATCAAATGGAGCCTTTTGTGGAGATGGAAGAAACCTGCACCCTGAGCATGTCCTGGGTGGGGAAGGGGGCTGCAGTTCCCAGCTCTGCTAGGGCATCACTTCCCAAGCAAACTTCCCGGCCCCGAAGGCCTCTGTCCTGTGTTTGCGTGGGGGGGGGTGTGGGAGCCTTGCTGGCAAAGGTGGGTGACATTCAACAAAGACTAACCCAGGGGTCAGCAAACTTACCGCGCCTCGGGCCGGTGTCTCCAGCACCGATTGCGCAGCGGGGCGGAGGGTGGAGGGGCGCGTGCCCATATGCATGCACACACACTATTTCTGGCTCACTTCCGGGTCAGAGGAGCACCAGAAATAGCTTGTGTGCATGTGCACAAGCCTCCTCCGACCTGGACGTGCACTGGAAATAACGCTTTCACATGTGCACAACGCTTGCGCATGCGCACAAGCTATTTCTTGAGCTCCTCCAATCCGGAAGAGGGCAGCTGCGCAGCGCCAGTAAGAGGGCAGCAGGGGTTGCCGTGGGCCAGATAAACAAGTCCCTTGGGCCTTATCCAGCCCGCGGGCCTTAGTTTGGGGACCCGTGGACTAGCTTCTGGGACCGCAATTTGCTGACTGCTTCAGCGCCACTCCAACCAAGGATCTCGGGTAGAGATGCTATTAAAATGCAAATCTGGTTTTCAAACAATCTAATACCTTATGCTAATTCAAGTGCATTATCCTAGACCTGCTTCAGTTTGGGTCTTTTCAAATGGACTTAAAACTGCAGTTGACAACTCTCTGCCGCCCCTGCTGTTATCTGAGTGCTTAAATTACCAGCGAGGTGGGAGGAGATACCAGCACTGGGCTTCTCACCTTTCCCTGGAGGACCCTTACCTACAGCTTTTTTAAAAGGCATGGTTTGCTACTCCCTAAAGCTCCCTCCCTAAAACTGGGAGGGGGGTGAGTCAGGGAGTAGGGCTTGCAGATTTCGTTAGAGACCTTTGTCTCCCTGTTCCCAACCCCATTGTTTCCTCCTCCTCTGCTTGGTAAGGCTGAGCCCTGCGTGGGAACCAGGAGCGGTTAGACAAAGGGTGCATTCAGACATGGGGGGTTTTCGAGCTAGTTTTCCCAGTTATAATGCTAGTCTTTCTACAGGGGCACCCCTCCCTTTGCGCCAGTGTGTAACTATATTCCATTGTGCACACCTTGGATTTCTGGTTATGGGCTGGCACACAGCACAGATGGTGCTGGAACCTGACCCATCCCTTCCCATGGAGAAAGCAGGATCGGAACACAAACCCAAAGCTGTGCCTGTGACCTGTGGGGCCACAGAAGAGCGTCAAACCGTGCCTCATAGTCTCCATGTGGCTGCGCCGCAAGCACCCGCTGGCTGCCTCATTAGGCTCAATTGCAGGACCAAATAACTTTGCTGCACATACCCTACATCGCTGCCGATCCCTCTGCTGTGTTCAAAGGTCCGTCAGAAAAGCACGAGGCCAAGAGGAGCACCAGCACTCAGGAATCTGGCCTGGTCTGGCTCCAGACATCTCTGCCATCTGCAGAGGCCTTTGTGCCAGGCCAGCTTCAGGAGGCTGGATGATGCAGTGAGCTGAAAGGCCTACAGCAGATTGGCCTGGGTGCCAAGGAACCTGGGTGCCAGCCCTCTGCTTTTCCAGCTCCTACTGCAACGTGCAGGGCCAGCTGTTCCACAAGGGGATCAGGAATTCCCTGCCGGATAGAGGTGGCACAGCACTGGAAGTCACCGTCAGGATTTGCAGTCAAGGGATAGTTTAGCCAGGTTTGGAAAACGGCTTCTCTGAGAGATTAACTCAGCCTTTGCCAAGCTGCCGCCGTCCGGACATTTTGGGCTGCAACTGCCATCAGCCCCAGGCTGGCTTAACTCACCACAGGAGCCTGCCTAGGGGTAATGTCAAATACGATAACTTCATTGAAACTTGGCTCCCCATTGTTGAGATTGTCGATAAAGGGGGGCCAGGCCTCAAGTCTCCTGGCACCCACAGATCTAAGGTTGACGGATCCCCAGGTCTGACCTGAACTCTGCAGGTTTGCCTTGCCACTCCAGTGGGAGGGCTTGAGCAGGAGTAGGCACCCTAAGGCCCAGAGGCCAGATGTGGCCCAATCGCCTTCTCAATCTGGCCTGCGGACGGTCCGGGAATCAGCGTGTTTTTACATGAGTAGAATCTGTCCTTTTATTTAAAATGCATCTCTGGGTGATTTGTGGGGCACAGGAATTCGTTCTTTTCCCCCTCCAAAATATAGTCCAGCCCCCAACATGGTCTGAGGGACGGTGGACCGGCCCACAGCTGAAAAAGGTTGCTGACCCCTGGTCTTGAGTCTCCAGGTGGACAAGAGTGTCATGTGGGTGGGTGGAAAGGAAATTGAACGTATACAGAATTGACTGGCAATTGCACCATTAACACTGGCCGTTCACAAGAGCAATTCACAACAAGCATGGGAACAACTGCCTTGAGCAAAGGTTTCTTTCTTAATTTCCAACCAGTGAGTGACGCATTTGCTCATTTGTTAGAATTCTTGTTGTTTTTATTTGAATGACATGCTTTCAACAGCTGTAATTAATGTTTAATGTGCCGCGCTTAATGACCGCCCCATGACATCACCAGGACTACCCTATGACATCACCGGGGGTGCTCCTAGGTCTCTGGTTTGGGCCCTGGAACCTCAGGGCCTGGGGTGCTCCTGTCCTGGCGACCCTAGTCGTGCATTCAGCCAGAAGAGTGGGCGTCGCGCAGTGGCAAGGTAAGTTGGCGCATCTTTTGGTTCTATTTCTGGGTCCTGTGCTCTGGTGTGAGCCAACTGATTTATGCAACAGCGTGCGACCCAAAAAAGTGCATCTCTTGGTCCAGTGCTCAGGGCATCTGGGATTGGGATCAGAAACCAATGCGGCTTCTGTCAATCCGGGATGACCCGCTTAAAAGGGACAATATCTTCTTATGCCCATATGTCTGGTGCATGTGCTGCCCAGGTGGGCTACACAGTGTGACCCCCCCAAAAAAACCGCCCCCTCCCCATGCATTATTTCAACGTATATCATTGCCTAGGCAAAGTCCCAACCCAAATGGAAGTCTTTGTAGTCTTTCTGGTTCAAAAGAGCAATGAACACCTTACAGGGGCATATGCTCTCCAGTGCCCTCTAGTGTACAGGTGTGGGACCTGCAACCCCAGTTTTAGGGTTTCCGTGCCTTCCAGAGAAGGCTGATGCTTCCATAGCTGGCGTTGATGTTTTATGGTGTTTTTATATTTTGCTGGGAGCCACCCAGAATGGCTGGGGTAACCCAGTCAGATGGGCAGGTGGTGGTTGTTGTTGCTGCTGTTGCTGTTCCAAGCTCACCTGACAGTAGGGGTGGATTAAGGGCAGCAGCACTGCAGTCCTTCAGTGATCTAAACAGTAGATCCCATTCTGCCACTGGTCATATAACTGCAAGCCACACCGACTGGAGACCCGCCTTTGGTTATTGGTTTGTTTTATTATTTATTTAGTGTTCTCATTTCGTATTTTTGTGCTGTGAACTGCCTTGTCATCTTTGGATGAAGGGCAGATACAAATTTAATTAATGCTGCTGTAGATGATGATGTTAAAGAACAGCTGTTATAAAGAATGATTGTTGTAAGAATCACCCCCACCCCCCGCCACCCCTTGATTTCATATATGTCACCTGACTGGGGACAAGTTCTTGTTTCTTTAACGTTTCTAGTCCATAAGGAAGAATACTCATTTCAGGATTTCATGGCAGATAAGCGGCTCTGCATGTGGTTCAAAGAAGATGAAAGGAGCTCCATGATACGAATGGAAACCTAAAGCCATTTGTGCTGAGGGTTCTCTATTATTAGAGACGTCTCTTTGTAATTCTGTACGTCACAGAAAGGAGGAAAAAGAAAGCCTGCAAGATCAGGACAGGACGCCTTTGTGGTTATTGCTCCCGGGGCTTGCATCTACCCCCCCCCCAAGTCCAGGGGTGGGGTATGTTGGGGGGGGGACATGTTAATCTGAGATCTCCTCCTCCCCACCATCGCACTAGATACAGCTCCCTGCTTTCCCCTCCCTTTGGCTTTGCCTGGCTTATCAGCTGTGACTTTCCCGACAGCAATTGATGGAAAACATTTTATCGTCTTCCCAGGCAACAGGATCCTTGAAGTGGTTCTGATTTCTGTTACTATGGTGACACGGCTGGGGCTTATTAGAGCCGACTTTGTTGTTTGTTTGTTGCTTCGTGTTGTTGTCGAGATGCTAAACAAAATTAGCAAGCGACCAGAAACACTAGCCCGGTGGCTAGCAGGGGAAGGGAACCTTGGCGCCTTTTGCAAGCCGAGTCTAGCTCATGGGCTGCTCTGCAATGAAAGGCTCAAAGCCCTCCTGGAACCCCACCATCAGACTTCTCTCTCCCCCGCCCCCCATTGGAGAAGGGGATCAGAGGGGGCAGGAAGAGATTGACAGCAGCTGGCAGCATCAAATTGCTGTGGGGTTCTTTTCCTGAACTGGAAGCAATTGTGTTTAAGGCAAGGGTAGACAACGCCTTGGCCTGGCAGTCTGGGCAGATGAGACCGTGGGGCCAAGGGTTCACTACTTCTGCAGTCTCATCTCCCCACCTTTCCTGCACCCCCAGCAAATTGTTCTGGCTCCCCTAAGACTAAGGCAAGGACTCGGGTGGCGCTGTGGGTTAAACCACAGAGCCTAGGACTTGCCGATCAGAAGGTTGGCGGTTCGAATCCCCGCAACGGGGTGAGCTCCCGTTTCTCGGTCCCTGCTCCTGCCAACCTAGCAGTTCGAAAGCACGTCAAAGTGCAAGTAGATAAATAGGTACCACTCCGGCGGGAAGGTCAACAGCGTTTCTGTGCGCTGCTCTGGTTCGCCAGAAGCGGCTTAGTCATGCTGGCCACATGACCCGGAAGCTGTACGCCGGCTCCCTCAGCCAATAAAGTGAGATGAGCGCTGCAACCCCAGAGTCAGCCACAACTGGGCCTAATGGTCAGGGGTACCTTTATCTTTTAAGACTATGGCAGCATCAAGGAAGGCAGACTAGAACTAGACACAAACAGAACCGGCACAACTGCATTGGTTGCCGATTAGTTTCCGGGCCAAATTCAAAGTGCTATAAAGGCTCAAGACCTTAATACCTTAAGGTCCACCTCTCCCCATATGAACCGACCCGGACCCTGTGCTTGTCACCCGAGGCCCTTTCTACATCCCCGCTCCCCAAGAGGTGCAGAGGGTGGCAACAAGAGATCAGGCCTTTTCTGTGGTGGTTCCCTGACTGCTCTCCCCAGAGAGGCTCACCTGGCACCATCATTTCATGTCTTTAGACACCAGGCAAAAAACATTCATCTTTACCCAGGTCCATGGCTATTGGATAATCTACAGTCTGTGAAAGTGTGGGGGTGTTTAGTCGTTTAGTCGTGTCCGACTCTTCGTGACCCCATGGACTATTCGTGGAGCCTGAGGCGTGGCTATGTTCACAGAGGGGAGTGTTTCTCACATGGACCAGAGCACGCCAGGCACTCCTGTCTTCCACTGCCTCCCGCAGTTTGGTCAAACTCATGCTGGTAGCTTCGAGAACACCATCCAACCATCTCGTCCTCTGTCGTCCCCTTCTCCTTGTGCCCTCCATCTTTCCCAACATCAGGGTCTTTTCCAGGGAGTCTTCTCTTCTCATGAGGTGGCCAAAGTACTGGAGCCTCAGCTTCAGGATCTGTCCTTCCAGTGAGCACTCAGGGCTGATTTCCTTCAGAATGGATAGGTTTGATCTTCTTGCAGTCCATGGGACTCTCAAGAGTCTCCTCCAGCACCAGAATTCAAAAGCATCAATTCTTCGGCGATCAGCCTTCTTTATGGTCCAGCTCTCACTTTCATACATCACTACTGGGAAAACCATAGCTTTAACTGTACAGACCTTTGTTGGCAAGGTGATGTCTCTGCTTTTTAAGATGCCGTCTAGGTTTGTCATTGCTTTTCTCCCAAGAAGCAGAGGACTGTTATTATTATGGATATTTTACTATTAGGCTGTCTGTCAGAATGCTTTTTACTATGTGTTATCATTGAGGTCTTTTGATAAAGGGTGCTTAATAATAATAATAATAATAATAATAATAATAATAATAATAGATTGAGGGCTATTGGGGGGGGGCTTTTCAGCCTAGTACCCTGATGAAGTTGCAAATTGTCCCTCCCACCCCACCAACAGACAGGTCATTTGATGAGCAGGAAGTGGTGATGACTGATCTGAGCATTTGAAGGACAGGGAGCCAGACTATTTTGCAATACAGAAAATGTTCCCCAGCCCTGTCTCCTGCTCCTCTGCAGTCTGCCCACCTCCACCTCGCAAGCCTGCCCCAGTGAGTGGGGTAAAAGGAGGCCAGAGAGAAGCAGTGGGTGGATGGTGTACAGCAGAGGAGAAGGCAACTATCTGGAGCCTGCACCTGCCTCACATGGCCTCACTGCTGTGCCGGCCCTGCAAGGTCGTATATGCCACTGCATATACAGCAGGTTTAAAATTGCCTTGTCACCTCCACAGCAGCCAGCGAATCTCAGTCCCAGCCATTGGCTGAACTTCTGTGATGTCACGGAACTTGGTAGAAAAACCAACAAATAAGTTGCAAGCGTTTGGGGCCATTGACAAACAGTCCGTTCTTCATCCATAAACTGCACCCACAAGCCACACTTCCTCTTGACCTTCTAAGAGTGTCCCATTATTAACTGTTTTAATAATATCTGTTCTGTCCTGGATAATGAAACCTTTTGATTAGATTATAAAACACCTTTCTAATGCTGTTGTGTGCCTTGATCTGAATAATGCACTTACAAAACTTATTATCTGCTGATACTGTAGGTTGTTATTTGAGTTGCCCTTTCCTAATTCTTCGGTTATTATGTACTAGGAATCAGTGTCCTGATTAATAACAAAAAAACCTCCTTTGTTGCTCAAATCATTCCTTGAGTAGAAATTGCTTGTCTGCGGTTCCTCACCCACCCCTTTAAACAGATTTTGAACGGCATTTTTACAAACATCCAAGGTGAAAACAGTCAGCTGCCTTTTATTTTTATCCTGGCAATCCAACCGCATCATCATAATTATATTATCTTTTATTCTTCTAGGCCTGTCCTCCTTCTCTAGCCATTTAAAAGAGGGGTGAGGAACCTTTCTCAGCCAGGGGGTGCATCCCCGCAGGTGCAGCTTTCTGGGCCTGCCTTCCAGGGGGTGTCTGGAGCCAGAGGCAAAACGTGACCATAGCAATGGATGGGATGTTAACCTTTGTAGAATAGGCTACGCTCCAGCCAGCCTGGGAAGGAGGTGTGGCCTGTGGGCAAGCCAGAGACATACCTTCCAACTGTCCCAATTGGTCAGACCACACCTGGAAGATTGCATCCAATTCTGGGCACCACAATTTAAGAAGGATGTTGATAAGTGGGAACGTGTGCAGAGGAGGGCAACCAAGATGATCAAGGGTCTGGAAACCAAGCCTGATGAGGAACGGTTGAAGGAGCTGGGTATGTTTAGCCTGGAAAATAGGAGACTGAGAGGAGATAGGATAGTCCAACTATCTCAATGTCACAGGGAACAGGGAAAAAGCTTGTTTTCTCCTGCTCTGGGGGAGTAGCAATGGCTTCAGGATACAAGAATGGAGAGTCTGAGATGTTTGACAGTGGAACTGTCTCCCTTGGGAGGTTGTAGGGTCTCCTGACCCAGAAACTCCAGCGGGTGCAGAATGCTGCGGCCAGGCTCCTTATGGGGTCTTCTCCGCGGGATCACATTCATCCAGTGCTTTACCAACTGCACTGGCTCCCGGTGGAGTACAGGATCAGGTTTAAGGTGCTGGCTTTGACCTTTAAAGCCCTATGCGGCCTAGGACCCACGTACCTATGGGACCGCCTCTCCTGGTATGCCCTGCGGAGGACCTTAAGGTCCACAAATGACAACTGGAGGTTCCAAGTTGCAAGGTGGTTAGATTGGTCTCAACTAAGGCCAGGGCCTTTTCAGTACTGGCCCCGACTTGGTGGAACACTCTGTCTTTCATTTCTTTACAAGTTATTTTTAAAGTCCAGCTAATGTTTTTATTTGTTTACAATGGTCTCCTAAGTAAGTTATGAATTTCCCCCATTCTTTTTTAAAGTCATTATCTTCTTGATTCCTGAGTCTCCCGGTCAGTTTTGCCATTTCAGCACAGTCCAGCAGTTTGGTTTGCCATTCTTCCCTGGTCAAAAGAACGCTTGGTGCTTTCCATCTTTGGGCTAGTAGCATCTCCTGATGTTCTCAACTCCGCAAAATGTGAAGGCTGCAATCCCGAGGGTGCTTCTTTGAACACAGTCGGCTTTACTTCTGAGTAGACACACGCAGTACCCGTCTGCGGGTCTCAGCGGGAGGCGCCTCGTATCTGACTTGCTTCTAACAGCTGTGCTCGCTCGGGGTTCTCATTCATCTTTCCTTTTTTGAAGCCAGACAGGAAAGCAGATGGCGGCTGATGGCAAGGAGGTACCTGCTGATGTCTCGACTCGACTGATGAAGCTGACAGCTAGAGATGGCAGGAAAATGTTAGCAGTGCCTAAGGAGAATGCATGGGCAGAGCAAGGAGCCCATCCTGACGGCCTGATCCTGACCTTGTGGGAACTGCATTGGAGCCTTATCTCCAGAGTAATAATAATAATAATAATTAACGGTTAAGGGACCCCTGACCATTAGGTCCAGTTGTGGCTGACTCTGGGGTTGCGGCGCTCATCTCACTTTATTGGCAGAGGGAGCCGGCATACAGCTTCCGGGTCATGTGGCCAGCATGACTAAGCCACATCTGGCGAACCAGAGCAGCGCACGGAAACACTGTTTACCTTCCCGCCGGAGCGGTACCTATTTATCTACTTGCACTTTGACGTGCTTTCGAACTGCTAGGTGGGCAGGAGCAGGGACTGAGCATCGGGAGCTCACCCCGTCACGGGGATTCGAACCGCCGACCTTCCGATTGGCAAGCCCTAGGCTCTGTCGTTTAACCCACAGAGCCACCCGCGTCCTTCTAATAATAAACCTTTATTCTCACTATACCACCTGCGTGCAGTGAAATTAATCGCTCACACGTGGAATCGTGGACTTCCCAGGTCTTTAGCATGTGCTCCAACTTACCCCAAGCAGGGCAAATGTGGTCATTCAGCATGGGGAAAGTTTCAAGGTCAATTGTGACATCTGTCTCTAGGTAGGGTTGGGGAGGCCACCAGCCTGCAACCCTGGAGGGCTGCTGCTGCCAGTCGGTGCCAGAGATGGAGCAACGGTGTGACTCAGTATAAGGTAATAATAATAATAATAATAATAATTTTTTATTTATACCCCGCCCTTCCCGGTTCAGAAAACCGGGCTCAGGGCGACTAACAACAAATTTAAAACACTTAATCAATGCAACAAAAAAAACCAGCATAAAATACAGTATAAAACGTGAATAACAATAAATTCAGAATTCAAAAATCAATTTAGGGGGGAAATCCATCCAATAAATATTAGATGATCACCAGGGCTAGCTGGCTAAATTAGTCCTATTTGGGCCAGCGAGGAGACCAGGGGAGAATTAGCTGTGGGATCCCAGAGTGGGTAATCTTCATAAAAAGGGGAGGGGGGGAAGGAAGGGGAATAAAAGATCAGGCTAAGTTCAAATTGAAAACCAGGCGGAATAGCTCTCTCTTACAGGCCCTGCAGAAGGAGGTTAAATCCTGCAGGGCCCTGGTCTCATGGGACAGAGCATTCCACCAGGTCGGAGCCATCACTGAGAAGGCTCTGGCCCTGGTGGAGGATAGTCTGACTTCCTTAGGGCCCGGGACCTCTAAACTATGATTATTCATGGACCTTAAGGTCCTCTGCGGGGCATACCAGGAGAGGCGGTCCCATAAATCATGCTTCGTATGGGCTCTTCTTATCTGACATAGTCCTGATCTCCTGACCCCAAATGCACCCCAGTTTTGGCCTTAGAGGGATGATGTTATGAAGATGGCCTCACTAGAGCTGGGATTCTTAAGAGCTCAGCTTCCTGGCATCTCTTCAAACAGGGTGGGTGGGAAGACTTCAAGCTTCCAAGATCATTGTTGTCTCTCTGCACCAGAATCCCTGGGTCCAACAGCTGGAGTCAACGATCCACAGTCAGAGTCTATGTGCTTCTGAACAGGAAAAGGCATCCCCAAACTCGGCCCTCCAGATGTTTTGGGACTACAACTCCCATCATCCCTGACCACTGGTCCTGTTAGCTAGGGATGATGGGAGTTGTAGTCCCAAAACATCTGGAGGGCTGAGTTTGGGCATGCCTGCCCTAGACAGTTAAGTCTAGTCAAAGGCGACTAAGGGGTTGCAGCGCTCGTCTCGCTTTCAGGCCAAGGGAGCCAGCGTTTGTCCACAGACAGCTTTCTGGGTCATGTGGCCAGGATGACTAAACCGCTTCTGGCGCAACAGGACACCATGACGTAAACGTAAGAGCACATGGAAACGCTGTTTACCTTCCTGCCGCAGCGGTACCTATTTATCTACTTGCTTTTGAACTGCTAGGTTGGCAGGAGCTGGAACAGAGCAACGGGAACTCATCCCGTCACGGGGATTCAAACTGCCGATCTTCCGATCGGCAAGCCCAAGAGGCTCAGTGGTTGGAAACCAAAGGAGGGGAGAGGGTTCTTGCACTCAGGTCCTGCTTGCAAGCTTCCCAAAGGCTGACTTCTGTGGCAATAGGATTCTGGACTTGATGAGCCACTGGTATAACCCAGCAAGCTCCTTTTATGCACAAATCAGTGGCTCAGGAAGTTCTGCTTTCAGTACCAGAAATGAACTCTCAGTCCTTTCCCATAAAAACCATTCCTGGTTCCCTGCTGCTCCACTGTCCTTCATTTCAGCAGAAAGTTGTTACTACTGTGGAATAATAATAATAATAATAATAATAATAATAATAATAATAATTATTTATTTATACCCCGCCCATCTGGCTGGGCTTCCCCAGCCACTCTGGGCGGCTTCCAACAAAATATTAAAATATAGCAATCCATCAAACATTAAAAGCTTCCCTAAACAGGGCTGCCTTCAGCTGTCTTTTAAAAGTCTGGTAGTTGTTCTCTTTAACATCTGCTGGGAGGGTGTTCCACAGTGGGAGGGCGTTCCACAGTGTTATGTGGTCTCGGCGGCCACTCCCAGTCACCAGTTTAGCTGCCGCGTTCTGGATTAGTTGTAGTTTCTGGGTCACCTTCAAAGGTAGCCCCACGTAGAGCGCATTGCAGTAGTTCAAGTGGGAGATAACCAGAGCATGCACCACTCTTGCGAGACAGTCCGCGGGCAGGTAGGGTCTCAGCCTGCGTACCAGATGGAGCTGGTAGACAGCTGCCCTGGATACAGAATGGACCTGCGCCATCAAGGACAGCTGTGAGTCCAAAATGACTCCCAGGCTGCGCACCTGGTCCTCCAGGGGCACAGTTACCCCATTCAGGACCAGGGAATCCTCCACACCTGCCCGCCTCCTGTCTCCCAAAAGCAGTACTTCTGTCTTGTCAGGATTCAACCTCAATCTGTTAGCCGCCACCCATCCTCCAATTGGATGTGAACAATTCCTGGGTCTCCCCTGCAAATTAGCCAGAGATCTACCCGGAGATCAACCCTGCTCTAACATTTGCTCTCCGCTGTCTCAGAGTATATGTCACTGTTTTCACCTCCCAGAGATTCAGCAGCTTCACCAGCGAATCCAAGAGGACTGGAAAAAGTTAGAATCCTTGCTGTCTTCTAAGAAGAGGGGAAAGAGTTGGCCAAAGGAGACACAAAGCAGTTTACAAGAGGTGAGATATTGGCCCCTATAGGAAAAAGGAAGGCAGTAAGAGATTTTACTTTCTTGGGCTCCATGATCACTGCAGATGGTGACAGCAGTCACGAAATTAAAAGACGCCTGCTTCTTGGGAGAAAAGCAATGACAAACCTAGACAGCATCTTAAAAAGTAGAGACATCACCTTGCCAACAAAGGTCCGTATAGTTAAAGCCATGGTTTTCCCAGTAGTGATGTATGGAAGTGAGAGCTGGACCATAAAGAAGGCTGATCGCCGAAGAATTGATGCTTTTGAATTCTGGTGCTGGAGGAGACTCTTGAGAGTCCCATGGACTGCAAGAAGATCAAACGCATCCATTCTGAAGGAAATCAACCCTGAGTGCTCACTGGAAGGACAGATCCTGAAGCGGAGGTTCCAATACTTTGGCCACCTCATGAGAAGAGAAGACTCCCTGGAAAAGACCCTGATGTTGGGAAAGATGGAGGGCACAAGGAGAAGGGGACGACAGAGGATGAGATGGTTGGATGGTGTTCTTGAAGCTACCAGCATGAGTTTGATCAAACTGCGGGAGGCAGTGGAGGACAGAAGTGCCTGGCGTGCTCTGGTCCATGGGGTCACGAAGAGTCGGACGCGACTAAACGACTAAACAACAACAGGAAAAAGGAGAGGGGAGGAATCTATTGGTCTCCAACCTTTCAAGGTGGGTCGCTGCAGAAGCATGACCTTCCTGCAGAATATACTGCGAAAGATTCGGGTGTCCCCAAATGCATGTTTGGGTTAAAAGCGGGTGCTGGGTCTGAAACGTTTGAGGAGAGAATCATAGAGCTGTGGAGCTGGAAGGGACCCCGAGGGTCATCTAGTCCAACCCCCCGCAATGCAGGAATCTCAGCTAAAGCCTCCACGGCAGACGGCCATCCAGCCTCAGCTTAAAAGCCCCCAAGGAAGGAGGGTCCACGTCCTCTTGTAGGAGTCTGTTCCACTGTCAAACAGCTCTTACTGCCATAAAGTTCTTCCTGATGTGGCGTTAGAATCTCCTTTCTTGTAAGTGGAAGCCCTGGGTTCGAGTCCTACCCTCTGGAGCAGGAGAAAACAAGCTTGCTCTCTCTTCCACGTGACAGACCTTGAGATATCTGAAGGCGGCTCTCCATGGGTGTAGCCAAAGGGGGAAAATAAAAAGGAGATAAATAAAAATATTTAACTAACTGAGGTTCTGCCCCCCGACAAAAATCCTGGCTACGCCCATGTGGCTCTCATATCTCCTCTTTTCCAAGCTAACTAAACATACCTGGCTCCTTCAGCCGCTCTTCATCAGGCTTGGAAACCTGCCCTCAACTAGAAAACGCCGCAAGCTTTCCTCGGAGGGGAGTCTGAGCAGCCTTTCCCTGCCCCCACACTTAGGGGGCGGGGAGTACAGAAGCGCCGCGAGCCCCCCAGCAGGTGGCACTGTTGCCCTTGGCAAGGCCACCTGGCTCTCCCCGCCACCCCCACCAGCCCCCCCACCCCGGGGGGAAATCGGAGCGTGCGTTTCCGACAGCATCCAGTTCTGCCTCTGAACTTTCTTCTCTCCCCCCCCCCCCGCCAGCTCCATCCCTCCCTCTTTCTCCCTCGGTCTCTTCCTGTGCAGTGTGGGATTTCACTTCCCCGCCGCGCTATGGCAAGGACGGGCTCTGCTGAAGAAGCAGCAGCAGGCAGAGCCGCCGAGGATCAGGGCCCGGCCCGGGGGCGCCGCCACTGCTGCGCTTAAGCTGGCGAGCTGACGGGGCTGCACCGGGCTCGCCTTCCCCGTTCACACGACCCTCACCCCCCACGCAAAACCCCCTCGCGCCCCATCCCCAACCTTGCAGCCTTCCCCGTTGCTCCCCGATTTCTCTTGCGCTCTCGAGCCTCCGGATCGCGGGCAGCGCGCAGCGGACGGGATCCGCTTCGGAGGATGGCTGGCTCCGGCACGGATTTCCCTGGCGATCGGCGGCGGCGGCGGCAACAGCAGCAGGCGGCTCCCTGCGCGCACTGAGGGCGGCGGGGAAGGCGACGCGAGGTAAGAGCCGCGGTGCCCGCGACCCACGTCTGGTCCTCCTGGACCCGTTTGCTGCGCGCGTTGGGAGGATCGCGCGGTGCGAGGGAGGGGGCAAACCAGCCTTCCGGGGCCAGGAGGTGCAGATCCGCGCGCATCGACCCGCAGAGCCATCCACGCGCGCGCGCATTTTTCGCATTCTTGCATGCGCGGGGAGCGGCGTTTGCGCGTTACGGAGCGCGGGGATCGGGGAGGTTGGGAGGCGGCGGCGCTCGACCGATGGACGCGGAAGGGAACGAGGCGGTCGTGGGAATGCGTACACGGAGCGGGATGGAGAGAGGGATGCGGGGAGGATGGGTGCCTTGGCTTGATCTCTCGCATTCCCCCAACCCCCAAAGTACCCAAGTGAAAGATCCGTTCAGGATCCAGGGTAGGGCCAAGTCGCGTGGGTAAGGACGGAAATCAAATAACCACACCTCTTTTGCGCTACGGTGGTGGGCTGCAACCTAGGTGGTCTCGGGGGTGGTGGTGTTGTAACATATGGTGGGATTATTCTTGGTGGTACGTGCCCTGTTTGAATTACGCTTGAGTAGGACTCTCAGAGTCCGGGATACCCTCCTCAAGTCGTGCACTAAAGAGCCCAGGAATCTGCCCCACACTGACTCCCTTAGCTTTGTTGACACTGGCAGGGGCTTCCCCATTGCCATGCCCTTTCGCCAGGGCTTGAACCCGGGACCTTTCGCTTGCCAGGCCTGTCCTCTGGGGGTCCCAAGCTGAGAGAGGGCCCTTCCCCAGAGATCAGCCGCTGGAGAGAGGGCAGAAAAGGAATGCAGACAAGCGAAAATATCATCTGGGGCTGGGCCTAGCAGCAGCCGAGGGAGGCTTGGTGAGTGTGCTGCTTTGTTTTGCTTTGCCTCCAGGAAGAGAAAAAGCTGTTTTTGCAGAAGGGAAAAAACCTCCAAGTGGCGAGGGAGTGGAAGAAAGGAAGGGGGAGACCAGACAGCAGCTTGTTTCTTGGCTTTGTGTGTTTGTGTGGGGTGCCAAGGGCTTTGGGGCAGACGAGTCCGGGTACCCAGGAGCCAGCCGGTGCCATGGGGGACGTGGCTCGCACCCTTGGCACCGGCTGGGGTCCTAGCCGAAACGCCATCCTTGCAGAGGGGGCAGGTGGGTGCCGCCAGAGGCCTTGGCTCCCTTGCCCTTGGCTGACCAGCTCACCACCGCAGTCCAGGGAGCGATGGGGGTCGGGTGGGAAGGGTATTCCGTTTCTCAGGCAGGGCTTTGTGAGCAAGAGGAGGCTGGAAAGGAAAAAATCCCCCACAAACCCGCTCAGGGGGCCTAAGGAGGAAAAGGGGCCTCTTGGAATGACAGGCGAGATGTGATTTCGGGCTTGCGGGTTTAGGCCTGCAGCTGGAGAGCCTTGTTTTGAAAGAGGCTTTGCAGGCTTCCTTGCAACGGTGCAGGCGGAGAAATCGGAAGGGCGCCCCACAGCTCGGCCTGGGCCCCGGAAGGTGTTTTCCGAATCCGTTGCTCGGCCCCAGAATGGGGGCGGATGGCGTCAGCGGCGTTGTGGTCTGGGGAGCACAGTGCCCCGCTAGGCAGGCTGCTTCGTTTTTGCAGACGTTTCTTCTGATGCTGAAAGCTTTTGTTTATTTATTTATTCCCCTTTCCCAGAAGGATGAGTTTGCTCGCAGGCAGCGTTTGGTTTGGTTTTCTTTTTAATTTTAATTTCAGGGACTGTTTTTAACGTTGCTGCCTAGTGCTATGGCATTGTGGTGAGCCTCAGCGATTTATAAACATCCATCATCGTCGCGGCAAGCGAGGAAATGGCGATGATAAAGATAGCGCGTCTTAGGTATTTTATTTTTCGGTATTTCTGTACCACCAGCTAACAAAAGCTCTCTGGATGGTTTAGCAAAAAAAAAAAGTTAATGCCATAATTTTTAAAAATAAAATTTAACATGCATATAGTGTTTAGGGAAGAAGCTCAAAATAGCTTCCCATTATCTTAGTAACCGCTCACAACAGTCCTGTAAGGTAGACCAGATTATCCTCACATGGCAGATGAGGGTGGGAAGGTTGCCTAAGGCTTCCCTGAGTTCTCAGACGAGTCAAGATTTTTGAATAGGCTATGGTACGATGAGCTCATGAGCAAGATTTGAACTCGGAGCAACAGAAGGAATGAGAGATTATTGTATTTTTGTCATGGTATAAAAGATAGAAGATAGGTGCAACAAAGGGAGAGAAATAAAAACACTGGAAAACGGGGTGGGAAGTTGGCAAAACAAAAGAAAAAATATTATGCATTGGAGTGTATATGTGAAGCTTTGAAAATTTAACAAAATATAACTGGAAAAAGAGATTTTTGAAGAGGGGATACCCCAACTCACATAGCTTAGCATACAACTGCCTTTTGTTGCTCTGGTGATAAACCGTACTGTGTCTTCTGAGCATGTGCAAAGTGTCGTTGCTTCAGCCCTGTGGGCCGCTGTGCATCTTCCCTTCCTGAAAAGCCCATGTGTCATGACTGCACATGCGTACCCTTCAGTGTGGGTGTGCATGAACTGCAAAGATATTGGCTGTGTGTATACAATTCCTGCACATAAGGGCATTGTGACAAATCTACGTGCTGGTTTTAAAAGTTGCATTTGACCTGGCCATGCTTCCTGCGTAGGAAATACATCTCCCATTCAGTGAACACAGGTAAACACGGTCCACACCCACTGGCCTCGCGTCAGGGCTGCTTTGGGTCAAGGTCCACCCGAACCTGCTTTCCTCTGCCAGTGCAACACCAGCCAGCCAGATGCTTCTGAGAACTTGGAGGTGAGCCCTACAAGTGAGCCTGCTCCCCTGTATCTGTTACTCTCAGGTATATTGCTTCTGGACCTGGAGGTTCCTTAATTAGCCTGCCAAATAGGCACCACATAGACTTCTCCATGTAACTGGCTGGTTCTTATTTAAAGCCATCTTGCTAGACCAGGGGTAGGAAACTTGTTGTCCTGTGCAAGTGGTTAGGCTGCAATTCCCACCATCCCTGAACATTGGCCAGGCTGGTTGGGGTGCAGTGTTCAAAATTAGCCAGGAGCCAGGTGCAGTTTTCACCTGGATTTCAACCCCTTGTGACCAGGTGAAGATTCCTGGATGGCTCCTGACACCTCCACCATCTGGACATGCATGCCTGGGGGTCCTTGGATCTGGACTGTTTTCCACGCACTAACACCCCATCCTATAGAATATGGTTACCAGATTTTTTTCAATGAATCTGGGGATTAAAAAAAAATTTTTTTTGAAGCTGAGTAGCAAGAGGGAGTCAGCCATGGGGATGGTGAGGCAAAAGACCCTGGGCCCAAGCACACATGCATATTGTATAAAGGTGCAAAGCCCTTTTTTGCACCCTGTGAAACATAAATGTGCAGTTTTTAAAAACTGGGCAACAGCGTGCCGCCCGTCCGTGACTAGGCGTGCGGTTTCTCTGCCAGGCAAGGTGCAAAGCCCTTCTTTCGCACCCTGTGAAACATAAATGTGCAGTTTTTAAAAAACTGGGCAATGGCCGCCCGTCCGTAACTCCTGAGCCTCCCCTGATTGGTCAAAACAAAGGGGGCAGGAGATCTGTACCGCTGTCCCCGGTTCCCCTTCGGCAGTGGCGGTGGCAGCGGCAGTCAGCAGCCCGGAGCCAGCCTGGTAACGCAGTCGGCTCTGGCTGGCTTCAGGAGCTGCTCACTGCCATGTTGCCTGCTATTTTTCCTTGCTGGAAGTCCCCATATGATCTGTTGCGCACAAGACACATCATATGGGGATTTCCGGCGAGGAAAAATGGCTGGTGCCATGGCAGCGAGCAGCTCCTGAAGCCAGTCAGAGCCAACTGCGCTACCAGGCTGGCTCCGGGCTGCTGAGGCTGCCACTGCCGTGTTTCCCGGGAACAGATTTGCAAATCTGGGGACATTCCGGGGACAGAATTTGTCCGGGGACAGATTTGCAAATCCGGGGACTGTCCCCGGAAACCGGGGACGTCTGGTAACTCTACTGTAGAATTCTATCAGTTATATTTTATCTGCACAATCGGAACGAATTTCAAGAACCAAAATGCTTTTTCTGTGCAGCCTGGGCAAGAGCAGGCGCCATTAAGAAAAGGAGGCAGGAATAGTCCAATATAAATGCAGGCGGTCTCTGGATAAAGTGACTTTTCTTCTTTAGGTTCTCAAAGTATATGCTAGGTGAAAGCTCCCTGGATAGCTCAGCTGGTCAGAGCGTGGTGTTGATAACGCCAGGGTTGCAGGTTCGATCCCTGAATGGGATAGCGGCATATTCCAGCATTGCAGGGGGTTGGATTTGATGACCCTCATAATCTCTTCCAACTCTGCAATTCTATGATTCTAAGTCCTATACCTGACCATTGTCATTGCTGGCTGGGCAGATGGGAGCTGGATTCTGGGGCGCCCCAGGTAAGCCATCCCTGCGCCAGAAGCATCACCCGCGAGTGTGGAGAGGCTTCAGCTCCCCTCTAGTGGACGTGCGCATAAATTCATGCGTGCGAGCCCCAAGGAGCAATGTGCTGTACGCAGCCTGTCATTTCTCACCCTGCAGCCGGGGAGGTCGATTTCAATTTGCTGATAACGAAGCACGGGACAAGAACGTTCACTTCTTGGCGTACCTTTTGACCCAAAGAAAGCGGAGCCGCTTTGAAAATCGGCGCAGGACAGTGTTACTGCAGATCAGAGTCCATGAATGCAGCCTGCCATGGTTGGAGGAGAGCCTTTGGGAAAGCACAGCGGAGAGGCCCTGGGCATGAGAGCAGTGACGCTACAAGGGTATCCCTGTTTTCTCTTGGGAAAAGTTGGGAATGCGGTCCTGAACTTGGAATTGCTGAGCCAGGGGATACTTAATGTGTCGCAACAAACGTGAGCAGCTGGACTCCGGTGTTTATTCTTAAAGTGCAAAGCCACGTGGGGAGGTGGAATTTGAAGCGAGAAGCAGTTGTGTAGGAGTGCCTGTGCTTAACCCTTCCCCATCTGCCATTTCTCCGTTCCAAATCACCAGGGGCATCGAAAGATGCCGGGCATGGGCCAAGGGGACAAAAATTTGCATCCCATCTATGTACAGACGCAGGTTTAGAATTTGAATGGCGGCACAAGGCGAGCCTGCTAATTTCCTATCCGTATCGCCCCAGATAAGCACAATTAATCTGCCCCCACCCCCAAATCATCCCAAATCAGTTCCTACTCAATTCATTTGTCCCCAATTAATTTCCCAACAGATCCTGCTCCAAATCAATTCAATTCCTTTTCAATTAGTCCCATTCATTAAGCCCAAATCATCTCTAGATAAAGTCCTCTTAAATTAATTTATTTCCCCAACTTAATATCCTACCCAGAAACCGAGATCACCCTCTCTATTCGGTTTCCTCTGAATTCATTGCACACCAAGAAACATTTGGGGGGGGCGTACACACACAAAAAAATTCTGGGGCCCATGGACGTACCCCTAGCAACACCCACTTAATCAACTTCCCCCAAGCATGTTTTCGCCTAGTCGCCTTCCTTAACGAGGGGCTGTAGGTCAGTGCTGAGCCTATGTTTCCAAGGGGTCGAACAGCAGGGGGCGGGAAGACCCTACTCTGCCTGAGACGCTGGGAAGCTGCTGCCAGTCAGGGTAGGTGGTACAGGGCGAGACACCAATGGTACTGTGGTCTAAACCACCATGCCTCTTGGGCTTGCCAGTCAGAAGGTTGGCAGTTCAAATCCCTATGACGGTGGTGAGTTCCTGTTGCTCTGTCCCAGCTCCTGCCAACCTAGCAGTTCGAAAGCAAGTAGATAAATAGGTACCACTGTGGCGGAAAGGTAAATGGCATTTCCGTGTGCTCTGGTTTCCGTCACAGTGTCCCATTATGCCAGAAACGGTTTAGTCATGACCCGGAAAGCTGTCTGTGGACTGGACTTAACCATCCAGGGGTCCTTTACCTTTACCTTACAGGGCAAGATGAACAAATAGTTTAACAAATAGTTTAACCTGGTATAAGGCAGCTTCTTTGTTCCAGTCCCCTAATGCTCCGCCTACACTGTGGAACTCCCTGGCTCTTGATATCAGGCAAGCATCTTCACTGCCTGCTGAAAACATTTTTCTTTGGACAAACCTACCCAGACATGGGTGGTGCTGTGGTCTAAGCCACAGAGCCTAGGGCTTGTTGATCAGAAGGTCGGCGGTTCGAATCCCCGCGACAGGGTGAGCTCCCGTTGCTCGGTCCCTGCTCCCGCCAACCTAGCAGTTTGAAAGCACGTCAAAGTGCAAGTAGATAAATAGGTACCACTCAAGCGGGAAGGTAAACGGCGTTTCCGTGTGCTGCACTGGTTTGCCAGAAGCGGCTTAGTCATGCTCGCCACATGACCCGGGAAAACTGACTGCGGACAAACGTCGGCTCCCTCGGCCTATAGAGCAAGATGAGCGCGCAACTCCAGAGTCGTCCACGACTGGACCTTATGGTCAGGGGTACCTTTACCTTTACCCAGATATCTAGAACACTGACCTGTGCTCGGATCTGTGTTTAGCTTATCACTGATTCTTAAAGCTTTTCAAAAGTTGCTTAAAAACTTTCTGACAGAGCTGTTTGACCGTAGAACAGTCTCCCTTGGGAGGTTGTGGACTCTCCTTCCTTGGAGGTTTCCAAGCAGAGGTTGGGTGGCCGTCTGTCATGGATGCTTGAGTTGAGACTCCTGCATTGCAGGGGGTTGGAATAGATGACGTTTAGGGGTCCCTTCCAACTCTACGATTCTATGAACTGTTTTTCCCGGTAACCTTACTGCTTAATTTTTTCCAGTAAACCTCTTTGAGGCTTTGTTTTTGTTTTTTTTCCATTTGCAATGATGATGATGATAACAATAACAATAATAATTTATTATTTATACCCCACCCATCCGGCTGGGTTTCTCCAGCCACTCTGGGCGGATTCCAACAGAATATTAAAATACGATAGTCTATTAAACATTAAAAGCTTCCCTAAACAGGGCTGCCTTCAGATGTCTTCTAAAAGTCCGGTAGTTGTTGTTCTCTTTGACATCTGATAGGAGGGCGTTCCACAGGGCGGGTGCCACTACTGAGAAGGCCCTCTGCTTGGTTCCCTGTAACTTGGCTTCTCGCAGTGTGGGAACCGCCAGAAGGCCCTCAGTGCTGGACCTCAGTGTTCGGGTAGAACGATGGGGGTGGAGACGCTCCTTCAGGTATACTGGGCCGAGGCCGTTTAGGGCTTTCAAGGTCAGCACCAACACTTTGAATTGTGCTTGGAAACGTACTGGGAGCCAATGTAGGTCTTTAAAGACTGGTGTTATGTGGTCTCGGCGGCTGCACCCAGTCACCAGTCTAGCTGCCGTGTTCTGGATTAGTTGTAGTTTCGTCACCTTCAAAGGTAGCCCCACATACAGCACATTGCAGTAGTCCAAGAGAGAGATAACTAGAGTATGCAGTATATTCCTTCTTTTGAAATAAATACGTAAAGCAAGATGTCTGCAGCCATGCAGGCCGCATGGCCTCCGATGGCGCTGTTCATTCCAGGTCCCTTCTGTTTGCCGCTTGCTGCCCTCGTCCTCCCTTGCACAGGCTGTCTGACCTACGTGCACAGGCTGCACCAGCGGAGAGACAGGAGCTCACCAGACATTCTCCCTCTCTCTGCAGGCGCTGCGCACCCAGCATGCAAGCAGCAAGGCATCAGGTTCTCTCAGTAGGGCACGGCAGAGCAGCCTGATCTTGCTCCGGAAGAGACCTAGAAGTGCCAGGCTGCGTCGCAAAAGGTGGCGAGGCGGAGAGCGGGCAGGCTTTTAGCACTGTCTAGGCAACGCACAATAATATCGCTGATGCTGCCATTGAAAAGCAATAAGACGACGGACCATCGCTCGGTTGTCATCATACATGCTTCCCATACAGAGGGCCCCAGATTCAGCCCTGAGCACCTGTAATTAAAAGGGTCCAGGGCTAGGAAAGGCTGCTCGCAAGTCCCTGAAAGCCATTGCCAATTAAGAGCAGGGAATTCTGGGCTTGGCGGAAGAAAGATCTGGTTCAATATACGGTTGCTTCAAAATAAAATAAAATAAAAACTAATCACCGAAAAGTGCAGCAGCAGGGTATTTCATCAGGCCATTTGCAAATCAAACAAACAATACACAGTCGTACCTTGAAAGTCAAACGGAATCCGTTCTGGAAGTCCGTTCGCCTTCCAAAATGTCCAGAAGCCAATGTGCGGCTTCTGATTGGCTGCAGGAAGCTCCTGCAGCCAATCGGAAGCCCTGTCAGACATTCGGGTTCCAAAGCACGTTTGCCAACCGGAACAGTCACTTCTGGGTTTGCGGCGTTCGGGAGCCAAAACATTCGAGAACTAAGCTGTTCGAAAAGCAAGGTACACTGGTACCTCGGGTTAAGAACTTAATTCATTCTGGAGGTCCGTTCTTAACCTGAAACTGTTCTTAACCTGAAGCATTACTTTAGCTAATGGGGCCTCCTGCTGTTGCTGCGCTGCCGCCACACGATTTCTGTTCTTATCCTGAAGCAAAGTTCTTAACCCAAGGTATTATTTCTGGGTTAGCGGAGTCTGTAACCTGAAGCGTATGTAACCCAAGGTACCACTGTATAAGAAACAGAAATGATGCACCAATATAAATCGAGACATTCGTCTTACCCGAGCTGGCTTGGATGGTGAATACTGAGCAACTTAAGCCGAAACTAGCCTAGGAAATAAAAATCCTACTAGGTGATGTAAAAGTGTTTCGGATCCTGCATCCTCCTGGAGACACGCACCAGCCTTAGTGGTGACCACTCTTAATCTCGTTGTGCAAAAGATTCCTGCATTGCAGTGGGCTGGGCCAGGTGACCCTAATGCTTCTCTTCCAACTCTGATTCTAGGACTGGTGGAGCCCATGCCATTCAGAGCTCTGGAGCCCACTGATTCTAGCTTGGCCCCCTTCCTGCTCGCTGCTGAGTTCTGCAAGGGGCAATGCCAGAACAAGGAAATAAGGGGAAGCTGGCAGTCAGGGCTGCCCCCTAGACTGGGTGCAATTCAGAAAGCAGGAAGGTGGCTGAAGGCCAGACTGAGATTGGCGGGGCGGGGCTGTCTTTGCCCCAGTAGACCAGCCTCCACTGATCAGCCTTCCACAGCCTAGTGTCTTCCTCCAGATCTTGTTGAACTCCCAACTCCCATCACTCATGATCCCTTGGCCATGTTAGGAGGTGGAATCCAGCAACATCGCAAGGGTACCATGTTGGCTATTCCTTTCCGTGCTTGGTGGGAAGCGTGTCTGCAGATGTCTGGCCTCCTTTAATAATAATAATAATAATAATAAAATAATAATAATAATTTATACCCTGCCCATCTGGCTGAGTTTCCCCAGCCACTCTGGGTGGCTTCCAACAGAATATTAAAATACAATAACCTATTCAACATTAAAAGCTTCCCTAAACACGGCTGCCTTCAGATGTCTTCTAAAAGTCTGGTAGTTGTTGTTCTCTTTGACATCTGATGGTAGGGCGTTCCACAGGGCGGGTGTCTGGTTCACTGTAACTTAGTTTCTCGCAGCAAGGGAACCGCCAGAAGGCCCTCAGCACTGGACCTTTAATGCCCTACTAAGGTTCCTTGCAGACATGAGTTTCTTCTCTCAAGATAGCAGGCATTTAGATCCTATCTGATTATATCCACGTGTTGCCAGACCCCAAGAGCTCCCATTCTAGAGTTGCCATTTTGCATTTTTAAGCATTCCTTTGTTTTCTTACATCCTACTTCCCCTTATCCTATTGAGCTCACATTGATATCTTCAGCCTGAGTTTTACAGAAGGTCCATCCATGTGTAGCAGAGGCAGTTGCAACAAAGCCAAGGTACTACCTGCCTAAGGGTCTTCGCTTGGTGGTCTTCATTGATTACATAGCTGGTTTAATTGCTTTGAGTCATGGGGTCCACCTGGCAAACTCTTGCCAGGGTGGGCAGGTGGTGGTAGAGGTAGAAAGGCAGTTGATGGCTGCAGAAAATCTCTCGCCCAATTTTAATTCCTGCTGGTTATGTCTGTGTGCCTGTTTCTCCCATGTTTTATAAGTTGATGACTTGTGCAGATTTCCGTTCGGCTGGTTCCTGCAGGGTGTCTGGTTTTACCTTGTTTTCAGCTATTTGCGTTAACTCAAGGCCCTAGATGTTTCTCTGCATGTTCTTTCACTTGCAGGTCGGTGCATCATAGGGTTTGTAGCCTTACTAAGCGCAGTTGTCCTTGTTATGCTTTCTAGCTGGCTGTCGCGGTGCATGATGGGTTTTGCAGTATAGAAGTTGCACTGCCCTTTTACTGTTCTCAGCTATGCGTATCTTTTGTTCTCGTTTGCACCCTGTATTGTAGGACTTGAGATGGCAAGAACTGGCTAAAGAAGACACTGGGGGCATGTAAATGCATAGGAATAAGACTGTGAAAACGCTGCTAAATAATAATAATAAACAATAATGCAGAATATCCAATGCCTCTCAACATGACAACAATGAAAATATCCTAGCCTGCTGTGGTTGTTTTCAACAGATTTTTCTTTTTTTTTAAGCTGACTGTGTTACAACTGCCAGATTCAGCAGGATTCAGCAAGGCAGGAACCATGATACTCAACCTGAATTCTGTATTTTGCTAATTGAGATCCACGTCTAATGGTGAAATTCCTTGTTCTCCTACTGCAGCGATTTTCAGACTCTATACCTTTGGCAAATCCCTTCCGATGTTTGTGATCGCTTTACTGATGGTTTGTTCATCATCCTACGTATGCTTCTATATTTGTGATGGCTCTATTGTTTGAAAGCCGCTTTGCGATTCATTTGAAGGGAAAGCGGCAAAGAAATATAATAAATCGATTCAAAACCACATCAACATCTCTGCTGAGGAGACGTCTCCCTTTCATGCCTTGCACTTCATGCTTTTTAAGCTGCATTTATTTGCTTGGGAGATCTATACTCCGTCTTTCGATCCAGTGATCTCCAAGGTGGCTTGCAGAAGATTCAAACGTGACATAGGTCTGGAGGGAGCTATTGTGTGGGTGGCGCAGTGGATGTTTTAATAGAGCCATATCCCAGGGGCAAAGAATCAACCCCACCCCTCCGTCCTAACAAGTCTCTCTGGTGGCTATTTTTCTTTTAATGTCTATGCTAATTGCTTCCATGCAATTAATGTCACGTGCTGTCTGGCCTCGAGAGTGCACCCTGGCATGCACCTCCTCCATTTCAGCGGTGGATCAATAGCTGTGGACTGGCTACCTGCGATGGAAGCGAGTCTGCTGTTGTTGACCTTGCTCTGGAGGAGCAGATTTCAAGGAATCCCAAGGTCCCCGGAACACAGTTGAAAAAACACTCAAGCCAAACGAGTGTGTCTGTTTTTCAGCTTTCAGATGTTAGGCGGTACGACTCCCTCGGCATCCTTAAACGAAAGAGACAAACCATTCTCCAGATATCTCCTGGTGCAAATCAATGCCAGCTGAAACAATACCGGCGAATCTCTTTTTTTAATTGCTTTTGTCGATGTCGAAACAAGCCGACCGGCTAAGTTTAAGGCCCCGATCGCACCCTGCCAGTCAGCCATTTTGTTTGCACGGAAGTGGACCCGTCTCGAGGTGGGTAGGCCCTGACTCTCGGAGACTGCAAGTCCCAGCAGGCCCCGTGCCATCTTGATTTCGGCAGCTGCTGAAGCTGCTCAAATCAAGATGGCACATTGCCTGCTGGGAGTTGTAGTCTACGCAGCCCGGGCCGACCCACGTTAGCAGCCACCACCGTCATGAAACGGCCTTCAGTCAGGCGGGCTGGGTTGTTTTCTGCCGGGAGACATTGCTTTTGTCGGGCGCAGAGGCCTCTTCGGTTTGCGCCACTTTGCCAAATAGGCCGGCGTCTGTGACCTTGACTGCATCCATTTCAGGTGTTGCTCTCTAAGGCTTGGGCTCTGACAGCTCTTGCTCAGAGCAGAAGTCGTTCCCAGAGCCTTTATGACACCTGTGCCCTTCTTTAAAAAAAAACCTCCGCACATCTCTGCACAGCAAAACACAGCAGATTGCAGAAAATCAGACGGACTGGGGCGAAGGGGAGGCTTTTTAAAAGTAAAAGTAAAAAGGCCAAGCCGGGTTTCATTCTCCCTTTGAGATGAGCAGAGAAAATCTATACCGGAGGCATGAAAGGGCAATAAAGACAGACTTTCCCCCCTGCTTTCGCTCTCCCCACACACCCCGAGCACAATTAATTGACTGGATCTCACCCTTCGTGCAGGAGCCGGTGCACAAGACAGGAGCTGCGTTGTCCCTAACTTGGTGCCATGCTCCAGAGTTAAAGGAGAGAGCTGCTTTTTCTCAGCTCCCGGGGGCTGGAGAATTAATGCAAAACTCAGCCGGTCCACAGGAAGGATCTTTCTGTCAAAGGAGAAATCCCATTGGTTCTTGGGCCTTCAGTGTGAGAGCAGCTGTGTTGCATGCAGAAAGTTGCAGGTTCAAGCCCCTTCTCCAAGTAAAAGGTAAAGGTACCCCTGCCCGTATGGGCCAGTCTTGCCAGACTCTAGGGTTGTGCGCCCATCTCACTCTATAGGCCTGGAGCCAGCGCTGTCCGCAGACACTTCCGGGTCACGTGGCCAGCGTGACAAGCTGCATCTGGCGAGCCAGCGCAGCACACGGAACGCCGTTTACCTTCCTGCTAGTAAGCGGTCCCTATTTATCTACTTGCACCCAGGGGTGCTTTCGAACTGCTAGGTTGGCAGGCGCTGGGACCGAATGACGGGAGCGTACCCCGCTGCAGGGATTCGAACCGCCGACCATGCGATCGGCAAGTCCTAGGCGCTGAGGTTTTACCCACAGCGCCACCTGCGTCCCTACTCTAAGTAGGATTGCATAAAAGCCTTGTTACCCCTTCATCTTCCGACACCTCCTCTTCTCCCTCTCCTCTTCTCCCTCTCCTCTCTCTGACCTCTTACCGTTGTCCCACCACCACTCCCCGGGCTCTGAGTCTTCTCCCCTTGGGGTGGTGGTGGTTCCCCAGCTGGTTCCTCCCACCATTCCTCTGCGTCCAGCCAGTCTACGGCAGTGGGCATCATTGCCTCCTGGTGCAGTGAGTTCCAAAGTTTCACTAGACATTTTGGGAACGGGTTGCTTTCTTTTACCTGTCCTGAATCTTCCAACATTCAGCTTCCAGGAGTTCTGGTGCAATGAGAGAGGAGGTCCTGATCCCTTCCCACTCCTCCGGGTCTCCTCCTCTGGGTTGGGCTCCTCCCAGTTCCCCAATCTTTTTCCACCCCTCCTTCCCACCCCTCCTTCCCCTCCTGCCAGGACGTTTCCATGGGCCTCATGGCAAACTGGGCTGGGGGAAAGGGTCTCAGGGTGCCACGCTCATGTGAGTTGCCACCTTGGTCATGGTTAGGGCTTCCTGGAATAGTCTTTGATAACTTAGGAAGTTGTGTTGCATTTGTCCCTCTGGACTCTCCAACTCTACAGTTCTCATTCTAGGAGGTCTTTCCCATGACCTGCTACCTTGACCCTTCCAACTGGGAATGCCAGGATTGACCCTGACAATTTTAGCATGCCAAGGATGTGCCCTTCCACCGAGTTATGGGCCCTCCTGAAGGTATGGCGGATGGGGGCAAGGGCAGCCAGTTACCATGAGCAGAGTGGCAAAGAGATGCACACATTGGAAGCTAGTTGGTGCTCCTGGATCTGGCATTTGAACGTACGGAACTGCGTTGCCCTGAGTCAGGCTGCTGCTTCATCTAGCTCAGACGTCTTCTTTGGCGATCACTCGTAGCCGAGTAAGATGTCTTCCATAAGCACGGTTTTTACAATGAGTCTGTAAGTGACTGTGAAGGCCAATTCTGGATCCACACATCCTTCCACAGTGGGGACATTGGTTTCCAGGCGGGAGTTGATCACGGTGGGGATTTTCCAAGCATGCCTTCCTCTTAGCTCGTTTCTCCCTTTCGTCCTGAGTTCGAGTGTCTTCAAAGCCCATGACACCTTTGGTAAAGGCTGTTCTCCAACTGGAGCGCTCGCAGGCCAGGGTTTCCCAATTGTGGGTGTTTATACTACAATTTTTAGATTTGCCTTGAGAGAGTCTTGAAACCTCTTTTGTTGACCACCAGCATTACGCTTTCCATTTTTAAGTTTGGAATAGCATAGTTGCTTTGGAAGACGATCATCAGGCATCCGCACAACATGACCAGTCCAACGAAGTTGATGTTGAAGAATCATTGCTTCGACACTGGCGATCTTTGCTTCTCCCAGTACACTGGCAGTAGTTCACCTGACTCCCCAAGTGATGTGTAGAATTTTTCGGAGACACCGTTGATGGAATCTTTCAAGGAGTTGGAGATGCCGTTTATAAGTGGCCCATGTTTCACAAGCGTACAGTAGTGTTCACACTAAGGACCCACCCACAATTCTGGTTTCCCAGTGCCTAAAAAACCACAGGTCTTAGAAGCTTTCTGCCTGTCTCATGCTTTTGGGGCGCTGGTCTGAGTGATTTTCCATTTGCCCCTGCTTTTTACCTTCAAACTGGATCAGAAATCAACCCCCAGCAAAACCAACTGATGTTTCAGCATTGGGAGCAGGTTTTCCCATGGGAAAGTGGCAGGGCAAGTGGAATTGTGAACAGCCCCTAACTGGCAATGGCATTCCAGGGTTTCGAATGGGTGGGTGGGTGCCTCTCCCAGCCCTGCGCCGAGAATTGAACCTGCAGAGCTGCGACGCTTCCCCAGAGATGTGGGAACACGAGGAACCTGTCTTATAATAAACACGGACCATTGGTCCGCTGATTGGCAGAGGTTCTCAGGGACTGAGGTCTTTCCGCAGCCCTACCTGGGAACGTGGGCGGATTGAACCTGCTACCTAAGACAGGCTCTGTCCTTCTCTTCGCTTTCATTCCTGCCTCACGATTCTGCCTTCAAGTGTTCCTTTGGACTATGAAAGGAGAAGTGAGGAAAGGGAACAGAGGGAGGAAGGGAGGAAGGGAGGGGGGAAAGAGGTACCAAGGGGCCGAGGGGATGTCAGAAGGACTCCTCTCTCCAGGCAGCTGGTGCGAAGAGAAGGATGCGACAGAGCCCTCCCGGGGCCCAGAGGGAGAGATGGAGATTAAATAGCAAGAGAGCTGTGAGGCTAAAGTAGCTCAAGGCAAAAGATCAGGATGGGGAGGAGGAGGAGGGGGACAGGTTGGGGGTGCGTGCGAAGGAAGGCAGGGAAGTGGGAGGGGGAGAGACAGAGGGAAGCCACCAAAACACACAATTCCTTGCTTTTCGACATCTCTCCAAGATGCAGCTAAGCTATACAAATCTAGCCAGCGTTGAGCCCTTATCTTCCAGGAGCAGAAACAATTGGCCTGCAGGAAGGAGAAGGGGAAGGCAAGGGAGGAATTGGAAAAGGGAGAGAGAGAAGCAATCTGTTTGATTGACAAACAAAACAGGGGGTGGTGGAAACACCCCCCCCCCCAAGAAGGAAGAAAGGAGGAGGAGGAGGCAGCAGCTGTCTGGCTGACACTTTCGCGTCGACACCTCCCTCCCGCTCACTCGCTGCTGATGGTGCCTCTGCTCCTGCTGCCAGCGAGATGTTCTGACTGGCTGTGTTCAATGTCAGCCGCTCGGCAGCAAATGCCATTGACAAACCTGCTGCCTCCAGCTGCGGCGGAGCTGGAACGAGCCCCAGATTATACCGCAAAGCCACCGGGGGAGAGCCGGGGCAGCAAATGCAGCATCTCAGCGCTGCCTGAGCTCACTCTCTCTCCCCCCACTCCATCTTCGGGGTTCTGCTTCTCCCCCCAGGATTCTGCTCTTAATTTGGAGACTCGGTTGTACCCGTTAAGCGTTTCCTCTTCCCACCCAACTGTCCTGGCCAAGCCGCGAAGGAGCTGGCTGCGCACGATTGCTGATCTCGTGATCCGGACAAACGTCCCACCTGCCAATGGTAGGGCCGGGGCGAAATGCCAGGAAGGATGTATTATTTCCATGACATTCAGCCTCGTTTTGTCCTGGCTAATGATGTCCCTTCTTCCACTACCAGCTTTCTCCCAGTGTCTACTCATGGGCCATTCTTGCAATTGGGGTGCAAACCTTGCCTCTGCCACAAATTCACCCCGTCAATCTTCTCCAACTGGGTGCCCATTCTGCCCGGATGTTTTGGGCCACAACTCCCAAGCGCCCTGAACAGCGCAACCACACAAGGGAGGCAGCAGGGTGGGAGGGCAGCTGCCTGCAACATGGGGGATCGTCCCCTTAGCCTACCTTGCAGGCTCGTTGTAAGAGATGAAATCATTCAGTGACATTGTGTGCTATGCACTCAGAAGTGCTAATTTCAATAAGTCATATTATGGTACCATTAGCCCCGCATGGAGGCCCTCAGTGCAATACTGCCTGCTTCATCTTTGCCTTTCAGAGCTGCCAGTTCCAGCCTGAAGAGCTGAGCGCACTGCTCTCCTCGGCCTCTTGCACAGCCCCTTTTATATGCTCTGCCTCTGCCACAGTGGTGCAGTTTTCCCAGGGTCCTAGCTTCCCCCTCCTCCCCTTCCACCTTCCTAACTCCTATGAGAACGGGTCTCGTTCCAAGCCTAGCCCTGAGCTCTTTTGGTAGAGTCCACACCGCACATTGAAAGTGCCCTGAAACTGCTTTAAACAGTCATGGCTCACCCCACCCAACGAGAGCTGTAGTTTGTAGGGGTGCGGAGAGTTGTCAGGAGGCTCCCCTGCTCCCACGGCAGAGCTACAATTCCCAGAGTTGCGTGGGAAGAGGGATTGCACGTTAAACCGCTCGTGGGGAGCAGGAGGGACATGAATAATTCCCGTTCCCCTCGCAGAGCTACTACAGTCTCCAGAGTGGTGACCTAAATGTTATTATCTGCCTGACCAGGGTTGGTAACAGAATGCTAGACTTGATGGAAACCTTTGTTCTGATTCTCCTTATTTTGCAAGAAGCTATCTTTAGTTCAGGGCTCATCCAGGTTTCATTTTGTGCTGTTTCCATGCTTTAAAGCTCAGTGCCTGAGTGCTTTTTTTTTTTTTTGCCTGCGCTTCCCCTGCAAAATACCCAATCTTTACCACTGAATCGGAGCAAACAGCAGTCCACGGAAAGCCCAATTGCTGTTTGTTCCGATTCAGCCTTAAAGAGCGGCTTTTCCTGGGGAAGACGAATGTGGGGCAGCACTCAGATATGGAGCTTGAAAGCATGGAGGTGCCTAGAAAGTCTGGGGCAAAAAAACCTCCCAGATTGCCGTTCTTCTCTCTCGCATTACACCGGAACTGGTGGACATCCAATGAAACTGAATATTGGAAGATTTGGGGCAGATAAAAGGCAGTACTTTGTCACGCAGCACTGTTAAACTGTGGAACTCACTCCCACAAGAGGAGTGAAGGCCACCAACTGGGATGGCTTTAGAATTGGATTGAACAATTCTAGACATACAGTGGTACCTCTGGTTAAGTACTTAATTCGTTCTGGAGGTCCATTCTTAACCTGAAACTTTTCTTAACCTGAAGCACCACTTTAGCTAAGGGGAGCTCCTGCTGCTGCCGCGCCTCCAGAGCACAATTTCTGTTGTCATCCTGAAGCAAAGTTCTTAACCCAAGGTATTATTTCTGGGTTAGCGGAGTCTGTAACCTGAAGCGTATGCAACCCGAGGTACCACTGTACTCTAGAGTTTTTCTTCTGATCGTATAAATCTTTTGCCTTTTTAGAATTGGATTGGACAAATTAATGGAGGCTTTCTACTAGCCATGATGGCTGTGCTCTGCTTCCACAGTTGGGGGCAGTACTAAGAAATTATTATTATTATTATTATTATTATTATTATTATTATTATTATTATTTTATTATTTGTACCCTGCCCATCTGACTGGGTTGCCCCAACCACTCTGGGTGGCTTCCAAGAAATATAAAAGCATAATAAAACATCAAACATTAAAAACTTCCCTATATAGGGAAGTAGGGCTTCTGAGTACCAGTTGCTGGAAAGCCCAGGATGGGAGAATGCTCTTGTTATGCTCAGGCATAGAATCGTAGAAGGGACCCCGAGGGTCAACTAGTCCAACCCCTGCAGTGCAGGGATCTCAACACACTGTGCCCCATCCAATTTGAAACCATACCAGACCCTGCTTAGCTTTGCAAACGTGCTAGCAGTTTTATCGCTGCACCACTGGGAGGTCCTGTTTGCAGGTTTCCTGCAGCATCAGGTCAGCCCCTGTTGTAACAGGATTGTGGACCAGATGTTCTTATAAACAAGGCCCTCCCAAGTGTCCCTATTTTCCGGGCACAGTCCCAGATTTACAGAAGCCGTCCCAGTTTCTGATTTGATCCCAGAATGTCCTGCTTTTCCTTTGGACGTCCCTATTTTCATTGGAGAAAAGTTGGAGGGTATGGAGTTATGTGACCCTTGAGCCCAGGAGGGAAGTACCTTTGCAGCCTTTAGAAGACATCTGAAGGCCACCCTGTACAGTCATACCTCGGGTTACAGATGCTCCAGGCTGCGTTTTTTCGGGTTATGGACCCGCCAAAACCCGGAAGTACCAGAACGAGCCAGCGTGGTGTAGTGATTAAGAGTAGTGGACTCGTAATCTGGGGAACCGGGTTCGCATCTCCGCTCCTCCACATGTAGCTGCTGGGTGACCTTGGGCTAGTCACACTTCTCTGAAGTCTCTCAGCCCCACTCACCTCACAGAGTGTTTGTTGTGGGGGAGGAAGGGAAAGGAGATTGTGAGCCGCTTTGAGACTCCTTAGGGTAGTGATAAAGCGGGATATCAAATCCAAACTCTTCTTTTTATTCTTCCGGGTTTCGGCGGCTGCGCATGTGCAGAAGCGTTAAATTGCGCTTTGCGCATGCGCAGAAGTGCCAAACCGCACCCCGTGCATGTGCAGAAGCACCAAATTGCAACCCACACGGATCCCGCACGGATCACTTTTGCAACCCGAGCGTCCACTGTATAGAGAAGTTTTAAAATGTTTAATGTTTTATTATGTTTTTATATATGTTTGGAAGTTGCTCAGAGTGGCTGGGGCAACCCAGTCAGATGGGCAGGGTATCAATAATAAAATTGCTGTTGTTGTAGTATAAATAATAAAGTTGTTGTTGTTGTTAAACAGGATGTCGTTGTTTTCATCGAAGAAATGTTAGAGGGTATGATAAACAACACAGCCGAGAATGCATTGCTGCATCCTCTGCTAAACAACCTGGATCCAGTGGGATTTTCCCAAGATGGAAAATGTCTTCCTCGCTTCCCCACTTGCCGGTTTTGCCTTCCCTATCAAAGCCGGGAGAGGGGAGGGCGGCCCCTCCAGAATTCCTTCATTGCCCTTTTTGTTGACCTCTTGTCCCCCTGCCCTCTCTCAGTTCCCATCAAGGAAATGGCGGCTGGTTGCCTGGTGGTGCTTAGCCAAGCCAATCGGAGAAAGGCCACTGCTGGGCTTTTCATCCTTTGTGGAGCAGCATCGCCATCCGACAGGGAGGCTCGCTGCGAGCTGTATAATGAGTGAACTTTAAAGGCAACCTTGTCCAGAGCGGACAACCCCTGTCAGTTAAAAGGGGGCTGCTTAACCAAGCCGCCTTCTCGGAGAGAAGCCTAGTTCGCAAGACGCGACAACTCCAAATTAGTGGCTTTGGAGGAAAGCAGGGACCACCACTCTCTGCCGCGCCCCCCCGGGGTCAAGAAGAAAGAGCTGTGGAAAGAGGCGGCTGCGAAAAGCAAGGAGACATAAAAGAAGAGGAGGAGAAGCAAACACTCGGCTGGCGTATTAACATTTCGCAGGGACAAATCTTCTAAGAAGAGATGCTGGGGATTTCAAGGTCTGCAAATCTAGAGACCAGCTAACCTAACCTAACCCAACCCAACCCAACCACTTCTTTCCAGATAAGAACTTCACTCTGCACTGGATTTTGCCTTTCCCAAAGGTTATGTCTCTTAGCAATTTATAAACAGCTCCAAAATACAGTGGTACCTCGAGTTACAAACACCTCGGGTTACAGACTCCGCTAACCCGGAAGTAGTACCTCAGGTTAAGAACTTTACCTCAGGATGAAAACAGAAATTGTGCGCCAGCGACGCGGCAGAAATGGGAGGCCCCATTAGCTAAAGTGGTACCTCAGTTTAAGAACGGTTTCAGGTTAAGAACGGACCTCTGGAACAAATTAAGTTCATAACCAGAGGTACCACTGTATATTTTAAAAGGTGTGTTTGAAAGGGATATATAACAACAAAAATTATCAGTGCTTTCCCCTCCATCTGGAAGTCATTGCCATTCTAAGAGAACAAGGGAGGCGTTCGTGGTGAATTCCAGCACCTCTTTTTCTACAAAAATAGCACTGACTATTATTATTTTATTATTTGTACCCCGCCCACCTGACTAGGTTGCCCCAGCCACTCTGTGCAGCTTCCAACATATATAAAAACACAAACATCAAACATTGGAAAACCTCCCTGTACAGGGCTGCCTTAGATGTCTTCTGAAGGTTGTATAGTTACTTATTTCCTTGACATCAGCTGGGGGGGTGTTCCACAGGGCAGGTGCCACTACCGAGAAGGCCCTCTACCTGGTTCCCTGTAGCTTCACTTATCCCAGTGAGGGATCCGCCAGAAGGCCCTCGGAGGTGGACTTCTGTGTATGGGCTGGACGATGGTGGTAGAGATGCTCCTTCAGGTATACAGGGCCAAGGTCGCTTAGGCCGTACAGTGGTACCTTGGGTTAAGTACTTAATTTGTTCTGGAGGTCTGTTCTTAACCTGAAACTGTTCTTAACCTGAAGCACCACTTTAGGAAGTGACTGGCTTCCATGGTCGTCCAATGAGCTTTGTAGCCGAGTGAGGGATTTGAACCCAGGTCTCCTGGGTCCTAGTCTGACACTTTAACAACTTCACCACACTGACCTTTCCCAACCTGGCTGAGGCCGATGGAGAAGGCATTGAGGAAGGTTGGGAAAGACTGGATTGTCTAGATGTGTTCTTAAAAGTACAGGGACCCCTGACCATTCGGTCCAGTTGTGGACGACTCTGGGGTTGCGGCGCTCATCTTGCTTTGCTGGCCGAGGGAGCCGGCGTACAGCTTCCGGGTCATGTGGCCAGCATGACTAAGCCGCTTCTGGCGAACCAGAGCAGCGCACGGAAACGCCGTTTACCTTCCCGCTGGAGTGGTACCTATTCATCTACTTGTACTGGTGTGCTTTAACACCCTCCAATTCTCCAAGCTCGTCTCCATGACATGGCTCTTCATTGTGCAGCTCTGTGCTGGGGTAGCCCATCATCCAGGATGGTTCAGACTGGGGCTGATGGGAGCTGGAGTCCTACGGCACCAGGAAGGCAGCATGTCGAGCTTGTTATCTCAAGACAACAATCTGGTTGTATCCTAGGCATGCAGGAACTAGGTGGTCTTCATGGCTCCCTTACTAGGTTTACCATTTTGAACTTCGGGGGAAAAATTATTTTCCCCTTATATTTATTCTCTCTCCTATCCCATCTAAAAGCCTGACCCACAGCAGAAGGAGTTGCACCAAACCAAAGCTCTCCTAAGGGTCTTTGCTGTCTGGTCTTAGTTGAGTACAGTGGTACCTCAGGTTAAGTACTTAATTCGTTCTGGAGGTCCATTCTTAACCTGAAACTTTTCTTAACCTGAAGCACCACTTTAGCTAATAATAATAATAATAATAATAATTTTATTTATTTATTTATTTATACCCCGCCCTCCCCAGCCAAGACCGGGCTCAGGGCAGCTAATAACCAATACAGTGGTACCTCGGGTTAAGTACTTAATTCGTAACCTGAAACTGTTCTTAACCTGAAGCACCACGTTAGCTAATGGGGCTTCCTGCTGCTGCTGCGCCGCCGGAGCATGATTTCTGTTCTCATCCTGAAGCAAAGTTCTTAACCCGAGGTACTATTTCTGGGTTAGCAGAGTCTGTAACCTGAAGCATATGTAACCCGAGGTACCACTGTACACAAATTGGCAGAATCTCACAGGTGATGGTTGATGGTAGAAGTAGACAAGCAGTAGACTGCCGTAGGAAATCTCTTACCCAGTTTTGATTTCTGCCAGCTCTGGTTGTACGTCTCTTTCTCCCGTGTTTTTGTTGGTTAATGGCTTTAGCATATTTCTGTTTCGAAATTTGTCTGGTTCTTGGTGTGCGTCTGTTCTTCCCATGTTTTCCGTCGTTGGCCTTAACCCAAGAATGTATTTTGGGCATGCTCTTTCACTTGCAGGGGAATGCATCATAGGACTTGTAGTCTTAACTGAGCACAGCCATTCTCGTTACACTTTCTTGCTGGCTGTCACCCTGCATCGTGGCTTTTGCAGTATTAAAGCTGCACAAACACCAGTTTTAATTTCTTCTGGTTCTGGTTGTAAGTCTGTTTCTCCGTTTTTTCCTCAACTGATGACTTTAGCAGATTTCTGTTTTAAAATTCTGTGTGTCTGGTTCTCCTTGCTTTCAGTTACTTTTCTTAAGCCCCTGGATGTTTTTTGTCCGTGTTCTTTAACTTTCAGGACAATGCATCATAGGATTTGCGGTATAAATAAGCACGGTCATTCTTCTCATGCTTTATCACTGACTGTCACACTGCATCATGGGTTCTGCCATATTAAAACTGTGCAGACAATAAGTCCCGCTAGTTCTGGTTGTTCCTCTTTTCCTTCTGAGTTTTCTCAGTTGTTGGCTTTAGCAGATTTCTCTTTTGAAATCCGGCCAGTTCCCGCTGTCTGCTGCATTCATAGGTAGCATCCCACGCAGAGGTCCTTCCCGCTACCTTCTGCTCGAACCTTGAACCTGGAAGTGTCAAGATTTGAACTCAGAACCCTCTGCCTGCGAGGCAGGTGTTCTGCCACTGAGCTACAGTCCTCTCCCTGATTCATTTATTCTGTGATAGGCTCCCCTTCAGCGATTTCACATCCAGGACGACGAAAGTTCTTTGGGTTAAAAGTATGTTTGAAAATCGTAATTGGCCTGTGATGTGTTGCCAGCAGTTCAGAATTCACCTCGGCAGCTGCAGGAGGATTTGCAATGGCAGGCTGCGTACTGAACGGCTCCCTCATGTTCGTGCGCATGCATTTAGCAATGTGCGTGCTAGGGAGAGAAGATGCATCCCTTCCCCCCAAGGAAATTTAACTTCCCTGGAGTAGAATCTGGACAATGCTAAACAACTCTCCCGAACAACTCATAAATCCCCTAAAAGGAAGGAAGAAAACAGAAACATGGGCCATGATTTGCCAGGCTGAGGAACCAGAAAGCCAGGAATTCCTTGCAAATGGAAACAGGTAGAAGTCATGTGGCGACTCCTGCAACAAGAGAAAATGGGATGTGAGTTTAGGGGTCAAAGTGCATAGTTAAACTGTGGAACTCCCTGCCACAGGATACAGTGATGGCCACCCACTTGGATGGCTTTAAAAGAGAATTAGACAGATTCATGGAGGAGAGGGCTATCGATGGCTATCAGCCACAGGAAGGGAGAGCACTCTCATCTTCCAGCGAAGAAAGCTGATGATCCTCTTGAAGCCTTGTTCTTGCTGTGAAATGGGAAGGGTTATTGTTTCGTATGGTATTATAATTCATAGATGATTCATAGAATTGCAGAGTTGGGAGAGACCCTGAGGATCATCTATTCCAAACACACACACAGAATGCAGGACTGTGGGACCGCCTCTCCCGGTATGCCCCACGGAGGACCTTAAGGTCCACAAATAGCAACATCCTAGAGGTCCCGGGCCCGAAGGAAGTTAAATTAGCCTCAACCAGAGCCAGGGCCTTTTCAACACTGGCTCCGGCCTGGTAGAACGCTCTGTCTCATGAGACCAGGGCACTGCAGGATCTGATTTCTTTCCGCAGGGCCTGTAAGACAGAGTTTTTTGGCTTGGAATCAACTTGATCCCCTTCCCCTCTCTCTTTTCTCCTTTCTCCTCCTGTGATGGAACTCCTATTTGGGGACTTCCCTGGCTTCTTTCTGGCCCATGTAGGACCAGTCTGGATAGTTGGCCTTGGTGAAGACTTGACGTTTTCATCCCCCCCAAAATGTTTTCGATTTGAGTTTCCATTGAAATGAGGCTGCATTTTAATGTTTTAATGTTGTATTTTAATCTTGTTTTTAAGTTGTATTTCAATCAATTTGTTTTTACAGTGGTACCTCGGGTTAAGTACTTAATTTGTTCCGGCAGTCCATTCTTAACCTGAAACTGTTCTAAACCTGAAGCACCACTTTAGCTAATGGGGCCTCCTGCTGCCGCTGCGCCGCCAGAGCACGATTTTTGTTCTCATCCTGAAGCAAAGTTCTTAACCCGAGGTACTATTTCTGGGTTAGCGGAGTCTGTAACCTGAAGCGTATGTAACCCGAGGTACCACTGTATATCGGTTGTTAGCCGCCCTGAGCCCGGTCTTGGCTGGGGAGGGCGAGGTATAAATAAAATTTATTATTATTATTATTAATATGCAGCTCCCCCATATGGGGATCAAACCTGCAACCTTGGTGTTCTCAGACCACGCTCCAACCGAGCCACAGTGGGTATTGTGTTAATGTATTTTTATGCTGTAAACCACCCTGTGACCCTTGGAGGAAGGCTGGTCTATAAATTTGATATAAACCAATAAATGGTGAGATTACAGGCAGCTGCATGATTAAATTGTGCTTGTTTTATTTGTACGTGGATGGTTGCTACAAGTTGTTCTAGGTACACCCCTTAGGTATTACTTGATAAAGCTGTCTATAAATTCTTCCAAAATGTAAAATAAATATCCGGTCAGACCATTGGTCCATCTTCCTCAGGGCTGTCGGCGCTAAGGATGGGTTTGGAAAAGGGATTTGGAACCAGAAAGTGGTCGGTTGTCCCCAAGATTGCTATGGGATGTTCATACATATTCCAATTTCCGAGAGGGGAAGTTGCCCACCAGCACGCCATTGCGAAGGGAAGTGGAGGATAATGTGAGAGGAAAGGGGAAGGGTAGTTTTTTAGTGGCAAAACATCAGCTTTGCTTACAGAAGGTTGCAGGTTCAAGCCCTGGCATTTCCAGGAAGGACTGTGGGAGTCCCCCTGCCTGAATCTCTGGAGACCCACTGCCATCAACCTACACAAATATTGACCTAGATGGAACAATGGTCAACCTTTGTATAAGGCAGCTTCCTTCCAAAGTTCCTATGTTTTGGGTGATGAAAGCAAAAAATGTTCAAGAAAATGAAACCTAGACGTTTTGTGAAACTCTCTGATTTCGTTCATTGTCATAGGTGTGAATGTTCTATTGATCATTCCTCTCTTCTGCAGGCAATGATTTTGCATTTCGAAGTTTGTTTGCAGTGTATGTCTGTGAGTGTGGCTCTCACGTAGCAGAAAACAGAGTGCAATTTGTTCCCCCAAGTGTAAGGGAAAGCTGAGAAACACACTATATGGGCACCAGTGTTTAAAGAAACATAGATCAATTGGGAAAGACTTGGGGGAATGGAATGGCTTGCAATCTGTTGTGTTTTTTGTGTTCCGGATAGTTTTAAGTTTGTTCCGTTTTCCCTCTCACCAAGGAAGAATGCGGACCAGACACCATGGGAGAATTTAGATGCAAACAGCATCTAGAATTGGCAGTGTGGGTATTTGCGAAGGCAGGGCAGAGGAGAGCTGTTTATGAGCTCTTAAGAAAGGCTTCCTTCAAATTTAAGCTTTCTTTGGAGAGACACAATGCAGATTCACACAGGCATGTTCAGAACTCAACATCATGTTATGACTTGCATGTGTGGATGAGCAATCCCACTCAAACCCCATGGAGATCTTTCAAATGGCATTATCATCTCATCGGGGAGCACAGTTCAGTTATACCTCATACCAGCAAGTCGCCTAGCAATGGCTTTCCGGGGTTTTAGGTAGAAAACAGCCATTCCCACCACCTGTTAACTGATCCTCCTAATTGGATATTCTGGGGCTTGATCCTGAGACCTTTTGCATGCAGAACATGTGCTCTGCTGCCAAGCTACAGCCCCTTGCACCATACCAGAACACTTAAGAGTTCAAACATATTTTATCCTGAAACACACATTTATGAAAGAGTGTGTGTGTGTGTGTGTGTGTGTGTGTGTGTGTGAGAGAGAGAGAGAGAGAGAAGAAATCAATTGCACTATTTGGAGAAGTGCAAAACCTGAAAGATAATTATGTTCTGATCCATGTTTTCATCTGAGAGATGTGAATTAGGGCCACATTACCGCTATACAGTGGTACCTCGGGTTAAGTACTTAATTCATTCCAGAAGTCCGTACTTAACCTGAAACTGTTCTTAACCTGAAGCACCACATTAGCTAATGGGGCCTCCTCCTGCTGCTGCACCGCCAGAGCACGATTTCTGTTCTAATCCTGAAGCAAAGTTCTTAACTTGAAGCACTATTTCTGGGTTAGCGGAGTCTGTAACCTGAAGCGTATGTAACCTGAAGCGTATGTAACCTGAGGTACCACAGTACATTTAAAGCAGGATCATACCACGTTAAACAGAAAGAATTAAGGGAGCTGAGGTTTATTAGGAAACCCCCTATTCCACTCACAAAAGTTACGATTCCCAGAGTTCCTTGGCAAGAGAGATTGGTGGTTAAGCCACTCTGGGAATTGTAGCTCTTTGATGGGAATAGGGGTCTCCTAACATCTCTGAGCACCCTTCCCAAACTACAGCTCCCAGAATTCTTTTGGGGGAAGCCATGGCGGTTTAAAGTGGCACAACAGTAGGTGCCTAGCTCAGTTTCCTTAAATACGTGCACCCAGCACAATTCTCCGCCGTCCTCGCATACGTATCGCTTCTGCCTGCGGCAAGGAGCAACGCAGCCTCGTTCAAAACAAAAATGCCTCTGCCACAAATTGACGTGCCGAACTTTTCACAATCTCCAGCTGATGCTCAGCACGCCTCCTTCGACGCGCTTCTTCCTCGAGCGATTCCGCTGCCAGCTTCCTTGGCTGCGGTTCAAGTGCCTCTAGAAAGGCTCGTGCAGACAGCTACCCTGCTGAGGGCTCTGGCACATAAACTGTGGCGGTTCTGGGAAAAGGGAGGGCAGCGGTAGAAGCCTCAGGCAGAGCCCGGCTTGCTTTCTCCCCCAGCTACCGGGCCCTGGCAGTTCAGATGGGCATCCTGTTGGCTGGCCAGGGCACCGGACAATCAGCACAGCTGTTGAGGCCTCTGGCAGGTGGGCAAAGCCGGGGAGATACCTTCCCTCTGAGCCGCTGGGCACTGGCAGCTCGGACAGAAATCCTGCTGTCTGCTTGGGAGGCAGAGTGGTAGCAGAGTAAATATGGAAGTTTTGGCACGTGGGCAGAGCTTTTGCCTCCCTTCCTTTAGCCACTGGCAAGCTGGCACCTCCTGCCTGTTATGCAATTTCCTCTGCTGTGTGGTCTCCTTCCCGTGTTGCAAAAGAGGGAAAAAGAAGAAGAAGGCCTCTTCTCTCTTTCCCCCTCTACGCCTCCTCCCCGCCCCCCGCAATAACATAAACTCGCCCAGCACGTTTACGACTCCTGAGCAAAAAGGACATGGTTAGAATTCCCGTCTCCCTCCGTGGAATGCTTCTCTCCCCCCTGAAAAAATAAACCGGCTTCCTCCCCCGCCCAAAGCCGCCCACCTCCACCGAAAGGTGCAGCAGGGACGCTTTAAATGCCGAGCCGAGGCAGGCCGTTAATCATATCCCCTTAACAGGTTTATTTGCTCATTAAACATTTAAGACTTGTTTCGCTTTATCAATAGCGCGGAGGCGTGAAGGCCCTGGCGCAAAGATTTATGCCGGGCACAATAGGATTGGTTGGGTGTGTTCCCCCCCGCCACCCGCTTCTCTTCTCAAACTGCCGGCCTAAGAGAGATCATTTAGAATTTTCCTCTCCGACAGAAACGGGAGAGATTTTGCCTTTCCCCGTCTTTGCAGCCCCCTCCGCGCCCAGCTACAGTTCCCTTCTCCCCTCTCCAGCGCATGAATTAAGGGCTGGTATCTTTCCAAGCCGGAGCAGAGGATTCAAAGCCCTCGTTTGCTCCAGCTTTCTGGCAGGGGGAGAGCATCTGCCAGCCCTCCTGTTTCCAACCAGCCTCTTGCCTTCCTGCAGGTGTTAAGAGCACATGGAAGCCTCTCCTGCCAATCGCAGCGCAGGCCGCAGGGTGGTGAAGGTCTCTTTCTCCGCGAGGCGGCCTCCCCTTTAACAGCCTGCCAAAGCCGACGGGGGCGGCAAGCCCCGGCATGCGGCGCTCCGCCGGGATCCCCTCCTCGGATGAAAAAAAGAATTAAAAGGAGAGTCTCGTGTCGGGACCTGCCGTCAACCAAGCTCCAGCTTGGAATCCAACGGCTACCGCAGCCTGCTCATCGTTTGACGGGTGGCTCTTGAGTGCCAGCGGAGCTGCAAGGTGGAAACTTGTTTCTCTCAAACAGAGAGCGAGGCAGGACGAAACAGCCCTGCGTGCTGGATCAGGCCCAAATAGTAATAATTTTATTCTTTTTGTGCTACCCAACACACGTAAAAATAGAATGAAACCTCGAGCATTAAAAACCTCCCTAGACAGGGCTGCCTTCAGATGTCTTATAAAAGTCAGGATTGTTTATTTCCTTGACATCGGAAAGCAGGGCGTTCCACAAGGAGGGTGCCACCACTGAGAAGGCCCCTCTGTCTTGTTCCCTGTAACAATGGGGGTGGAGACGCTCCTTCAGGTATACTGGGCTGAAGCCATGTTGTCCTAAAGTAGGGAACGTCAAGCCTGGGGGCCAGAGGTGGTCTGCCAGGCTGCTCTGTCTCTCCCTCAGAACTCTTCCCAGGACACTCCTCTCACCAGCCCAGGTCTTTCAGTGTTTCCGCTACACTGGAGCAAGTCCTTGAACTCTGATGGTGACCCTTCCTTGCTTGGGTGGAAGACAGAGAGGGCTGTGTGAGTGTGTGTCGAAAGCAGCCTACTGTATGTTCATTTTGTCAGCATATTTTGTCCCTTGGCCTGGCCTCCATCGGCATGCGGCCCTCAGAAGGTCGCTTAGAAGAGAATGCGGCCCTGAGGCTGCAAAAGGTTCCTTGCTCCTGGTCTAGCCCAACACAATGGCCAAACCATACGACTCCAGGAAGCTCACAAGCAGGTCGGAAGGCAGTAGTCCTCTTCTGCTGTTTCAACAACAACAACAACAACAACAACAACAACAACAACAACAGCTTGATTTCCATTGGCAACTGCCTTTGAACCATGAGGCTCTACAGAGCCTATTATGGCTCTGGGTTGCAACACCGCTTACGGTAGATGGAGCTGTGTGAAGGAACTCTCCTCCAATAAAATAAAAAAAAAGCCTGAGATAGAGTAGGCCTCTAAGCCATTTATGAACAAAAGCTGCTGCCGTCAAAGGCCAGGACTAGGACAAGGGAGATGGCAGACCCCAACCTAGTTAGAATTTGATCTGGAAATGGAGGGCCCAGTTTCTACCATGACTTTCGGAACCCGGAAGATTCCAGCTCCGTTCCAAAAACTGCACATGAGCTGAGGCCTAGTGCGGCCTGCACATTGGTCTCCAGCAGAGGCTAGGCCTGGCCTTTTGCAACCTACCAGGCTTGGCCAAGGATGAGGTTGATGGCAGCACTGATTCTGCATTTTTTTCAAGACGAGGCTGACAAGCCCCGGCCACACTGGGTGGGCTTTTCTGAAAGACCTGGTGCGGATTGCTGAAATCCATTGCGGAACCCGTAGCCCGCTCTTCGTAGAAGCATGCATGGTGCAGAGGAAGTGGATAGAGAAAGGCTTTTCTCCTCTTATTACGCTAGAATCCGTGGACACCCTATGAAGCTGAATGCTGGGAGATTCGGGAACAAACAAAAGAACGTACTTCTTCACATAGTGCATGGTTAAACTATGGAACTCCCTCCCACAGTAGGAAGTGATGGGCACCAATTTGGGTGGCTTTGGAAGAGGACAGGACAAATAGATGAAGGATATGGCTATGAATAGCTTCTGTGGCTATGCTTTGCCTCTATGGTCTGAGCCACTATGTATATGAATGCCAGTTGCTGGAAAACACAGCGTGTGGGGAGTGTTCTTGTGCTCAAATCCTGCTTCTGGGTTTCCTACAAGCATTTATCTGGTTGGTAGGTTTGCTAGACCTTCAGGTCTGACCTGAAGTCTCCAGGTTTCCTGTCGCCCTCCAGGTGGCAGTTGTCAGGCTTGAATCTCCGGGTGCACGAGAGTGCCTTTACAGAGGTACCTCGGGTTACAGACGCTTCAGGTTACATAAGCTTCAGGTTACAGACTCTGCTAACCCAGAAATAGTACCTCGGGTTAAGAACTTTGCTTCAGGATGACAACAGAAATCGTGCTCCCACGGCACGGCAGCAGCGCGACGCCCCATTAGCTAAAGTGGTGCCTCAGGTTAAGAACAGTTTCAGGTTAAGAACGGACCTCCGGAACGAATTAAGTACTTAACTCGAGGTACCACTGTATTTTTTAAAAATATTAAGAAGACTGTGCATGCGGGTTTCAGCCCGGCAGAAACAGGCTGTGCATTACAGCACTGATACCCTGGGGGATTTCCCCTCCTTCAGTTGCCTCTCCCAATTAACTTCCGTCTCCAGGGCCTGTGCCCATGATATTGCATGGGACTGCTTCTACGTCTCAGGTTTGTGCCCTGAAATCTCAGGGTCTGGGATGCTCCTGAGCTGGCAACCCTGCTGGTTGGCCACCGTGAGAACCGGACACTGGACTAGACGAGCTATGGGCCTGATCCAGCAGGGTTCTTAATGGATCCTGCCAAGACCTTTTTGCCCTGAGCAGCCTGCAACTCTATAGTGTGCCTGCCTCTCGCCTTTGCAAGAGAAGACAAAACAACAACAACAACCGGTTACCTAGCTCCCCGCCACTTTTTAGCAAAGCGACTCTGCCAAAGTGGCAGTGCGGGCTGGGGGGAGAGAGAGAGAGAGAGAGAGAGAGAGAGAGAGAGAGAGAGAGGCAGGGAGGAAGAGAAAGCAGTAATCTCTCTGCACCGGGAGAGCTGGCTGCTACCTCTGCGATCTCAGCCAATAATGACAAAGAAGCCCGGCTGGTGCCAGAGATAGAGAGCCGAGCCCCCCAAGCACTACGGCAAAGTCACAGCTATGGGGTAAGCGATGCCGCGGGAGGGATACTGCCTTCCAAGAACCTGAGTAATAGCAACAAGGAGTCATTGATTGCCTTCGAAACCTCCTCTCCACCTCTCTCTCTTTGGCGTGCAATCTTTCTCTTCCTCTCTCTCTCTCTCTCTCTCTCTGTCTCCCTCTCCCAAGGCTGTATTTCATCTCCCCCCCCCCGCCCACCCCTTTCCCTTCCTCCCTCTCTCCGCCTCTCCTCCGTCCTTCCCCCTTCGTTTGCCATTGAAACGGCTTACAATAAAACCCCAGTGCCTGAAGGAACGTGTCTGCTCAGATGTTCTCGACAGCACAATAGGCAGAGACCTGCAAATGCTACAAGCTGCTAGCCGGCCTTTCAGAAAAGCAACCGAGGAAGGGGGAGCCTCACCCCTCCCTTAGCTGCTGGCTTTCCTGTTGCCCACCCCTGCTGCTCTCCTGGCTAATTGTAATTGCAGGCCTCTCCCCCCTCCCTGTTAAAAAAGAAAAAAGCAAAAGCAAATTGAAAGGAGCAAGCCGATGTAAGCCCACCAGCCCCTGCCGGGTCATGGTCAGTGTCCATCATTCTCCCAGGATGAAGGTGTGTGTGGGGGGGGGTGCCTCTCCTTAGGGCTGGCTTGGTTGTTGAGCTCTCCCAATTTTTAGAAATCCAGGTGTTGGTTCTTTAAAAAACACATACTGAGTGCAGTTTTACGTAGGTATGCAACACCCAAGAGCTTCCATATTCATCTCATTTGCATTTTACAGATGTGATTTTGTGGGAGGATAACTGGGTGCAGGCGAGAGAGGTAGTGTCCCAGCACCAGGCTCTGCCCTGGCCTTCACAGGTTCCTTTCTGCGTCTGAAACGTCTCTTAAGCATTTACAGAGTTGCAAGGTCAAGGCTGCCGGCTGCACAGATAGGGCCCTGAAAGCGCGCGCGCGCACACACACACACACACACACACACATGAGGCTGGTTTCCTACGTTGAAAACAAAAGCATAAGGAAGGGGGTGGGGTTCACATTAAAGGTGGAGCCTGCCTGGTTCGTAATTTCCAAAATGGTCAGAAAGTGAAACATGGTGCGCGCCCCTGCTTCTGAAATTTGTACTTCTCCGAATTTTGCAGCGTCAAATTCTCCAGCTGAACGACAAAATGGGTACAGTGTAAAATGTGCATTGAGATGCCCCACAGAGAGAAAATGAGATAGCAAAAATGCATTGTATTGGGGGAAATTGCTAGGCAAAAAAAAAAGTATTTCTGGGGAAATTCACACTAAAATGTTGATGAATTTTCATGGGGAAGATTAGCAAACTGATGCGAAGATTTGGAGAACTGGGCTAAAGACTGGGGGGGAAATGAGAAAGCAAAATGGATAGATTTGCCCATTCCTAGTCGTGTGATTGATGTCAGTAAAGAGCTCATACTGCTGTGTTCTGTTTGTTATGGAAAGGTGAAGGATAGCATTCATCAACCCTCTTTAGAACTTCCTGGGAGTGCATTTGTTCCTGAGCCCCGCAGTCAACGACCACCGACTGCCCAAAGGTTTGCGCTCCATACTGTGAAGCCTTGACTGTGTGGTCAACTTTACTTAAATAACTGGACAGCTGTTAAGAAGGAGAGTCAGCTTCCTTCACCCTCCCTGCTATGCTGGCGGCCTGAAGAGCAGAGTGGCCACCCCGGCCATGGTTTGCCCATCCTGACCGATGAAACAGCGGCCATTTTGATTTCCAATTTCCAAGGGCACTGGTGCAACTGTCTCGAACTCTTCTTGCACAGCGTCTCTGCATCTAAGCGAAGCTAATTCCTGGAGGAATGTGGCACGCTGTTTTCGCAGAGAGAGCTTAGCGCGCAGATGCACGCACGTAAACTTCGCGATACGGCTGAGTTTGACAACACAGGAAGTTCTTTGTCAGAGGTGCCATTGGTTTCACCTTTCTGTGCCGTGCCCTCCGAGTTTAGTATGTCGAAAGGGACACAGAAGCCCATGATATTCTGTGAGTTGCCTTGGTTAACAGTTGCCCATATTCCTTGAATATTAGGAAAATCTAGGGAGCCCAAGCCTCGTGCAGATGGAGAATGGCAAAGGTGGCGTTTTCTGCTCTGAAGAGGCTGCCGAATTGTCTGTTTGACCTCATCAGGAGGTTTGGGGGCCGGATCCGTTGCCTTGCTGCCTTGCATGTACATCTCTCTCTCTCTCTCTCTCTCTCTCTCTCTCTCTCTCTCTCTCTCTCCTACGGGGGTTTCCCCCCCGCATCAAAGCTTCCTTCCAGTTCTTATGCTAATGAGGTGCATTAATGCTTAATGACTGTGAACAGGGTTGGTTAATTGCACCTATCTGTGCAGGAGGCACGTTGACGTGTAAGAGGGAACGGCCGGGCGAAGCAGCTGCGTGCCCTCCTGGACAGTCTTAATTACACGGGAAACTAATGTGATCTAAACTGCCAGGACGGCGATTAGCTGAATGAGGCAGGTGGCGTACCGGGCTGAAGACTCGGGAGCACGGGGGGGGGGCAGTGGGGACGGGGGGGGGAGAGAAGGAGGTGAAGCCAGATTCCCGAGCTCGCCAGCCAAGAGGAGAAAGTGGGAAGCTCCACTCATCCACAGCTTTCTCGTCGGGTGGGGACAGGCGCAGCACAGCAGATTAATTTAATTAATTTATTGCAGTTAGTTTGGCAAAGGCATTATCCGCCGTCTGGAGCGGAATACTGAACAGCCCCATTAATGCGCCGCCAGTAAATCCTTTGCGGGAAGAAGGAGCGAGACACAAAGCTCTCCCCCACTTTTGCGGTGTTATCTCTCTAGCGCCGTTTGAAAACGCGGCTGATTGTCTGAGCTACAAAGGGCTCTTTCGCCTGCCCCCCCCCCCACTTTCCCTGCCTCCCTCCCCTCTGTTGTGCTAATGCAAAACCATCCCGGCTCGGCATTCATCTGTCATTAATGCCTCTACATGCGCTGCCCCAAGTTGCAAAATGGGAACGTGCGACAGAGGCTGCCCCCCGTTCAGCCGGCAAAAAGCCAGCTCTGCATCCGGGAGACCCTCCGAGCGCAAGTCTGTTAAGTAGGGGGACGCAACGCGCAGGTATGGTGCTACCTGTCATCGCTTGCCATCTGCCGCTAATTAATGACGCTCGATAGCTTGCGGTTATTTGTTTGGCTTTGATGCGCCGGAAAGGGAAGGTGGCTCTCTTGTCACTAAAAAAAAAAGAAAAGTTTTTGAGAAGCAAGCACCTTTTGTGGAAGGAATGAAGGGGTACCTGCAACCAGCTACTCCTGGGTCATCAGGTGATGTCTGGGCTTGACAAGATTACCGTATTGGCCCGAATATAAGCTGCACCTGCAAATAAGCTGCATCTTTAAAATTGAAGGGGGCAAAAGAAAAAAAAGACGACACCTGGGCTGCTTCGGGGGGGGGGCTTTCCCCCTTCTTTCCGGTGGCTTGGGAGCGGTGCGCGGGCTGCACGCTCCTGGGCTGCTTCCGAGGGGTGGGGAGCTGCGCCGCTTTGTTGGCGGCGTAAGGTCTTGAATATAAGCCGCACTTCAACTTTTCAGAGTCTGAAATTGGAAAAAAGTGCTGCTTATATCCTGGTTAATACAGTACAGTGTGTTTCCAAGCACAATTCAAAGTGTTGGTGCTGACCTTTGAAGCCCTAAACGGCCTTGGCCCAGTATACCTGAAGGAGCGTCTACACCCCCATCGTTCTGCCCAGACACTGAGGTCCAGCTCCAAGGGCCTTCTGGCGGTTCCCTCCCTGCGGGAAGTGAGGTTGCTGGGAACCAGGTAGAGGGCCTTCTCTGTAGTGGCGCCCGCCCTGTGGAACGCCCTCCCATCAGACGTCAAAGAGATAAACTCACTCTTAGTTTAGAGATAATCTGACTCTTAGAAGACATCTGAAGGCAGCCCTGTTTAGGGAAGTTTTTAATGTCTGACATTTTAATGTATTTTTAATCTTTTGTTGGAAGCAGCCCACAGTGGCTGGGGAAACCAAGCCGAAAGGGTGGGGTACAAATAATAAATTATTATTATTATTATTATTATTATTATTATTATTATTATTATTCCAATCGCCAACTTGCACCTTGAATGGGGTTGGCATAAGGACATAAGAAGAGCCTGTTGGATCAGGCCACTGGCCCATCTAGTCCTGCATCCTGTTCTCACAGTGGCCAGCCAAATGCCTATGGGAAACCAGCAAGCAGGATTTGAGCACAAGAGCAACTCTCCCCTCCTGTGGTTTCCAGACGCATTGCTGCCTCCAACAATGGGATTGGAGCATAGCCATTGATAGCCCTCCCCCTGAATTTGTCTAATCCTCTTTTAAAGCCTTCCAAAGTAGTGTCCATTGCTGCCTTTTGGGGGAGGGAGTTCCATAGTTTCACTATGCGCTGTTTGAAAAAGGACTTCCTCCTAAGCATCAGGCTCCCAGGCAGTAAGGTTCCGGGTTCGAGGTGAGTTGTTTGTATGCCCAAGGATCAAAGGCACAAGTTGCAGGTGCATAGTTAAAAACGGCCAGGGACCAGGACGAACACTTAGCCAGCACTTACTAAGGCATTGTCTCCACACCAGATGCAAGTTACTATTGCTAAGGGGAAAGCTCTGGGGCTGGAGCCTTATCATAAAAGGTAAAGGGACCCCTGGCCCTTAGGTCCAGTTGCGGACGACTCTGGGGTTGCTGTGCTCATCTCACTTTACTGGCCGAGGGAGCCGGCGTACAGCTTCCCGGTCATGCGGCCAGCATGACTAAGCTGCTTCTGGCGAACCAGAGCAGCACACGGAAACGCCGTTTACCTTCCCGCCAGAGCGGTACCTACTTATCTGCTTGCACTTTGAGGTGCTTTCGAACTGCTAGGTGGACAGTAGCAGGGACCGAGCAACGGGAGCTCACCCCATCGCGGGGATTCGAACTGCCAACCTTATCATAGAGTCATAGAATTGCAGAGTTGGAAAGGGGTCACAAGGGTTATCTAGTCCAACACCCCTGGAAAGCAGGAATCTTTCACCCAACGTGGCTTCTTGATTCTCAGTGCCTTGCTTCTGCCTTGCCTTCCTCCCAGATACTGGGACAAGCACTAAGTCAAGGTGAATAGGTGCAACCGAAGACAGCAGGGCCCTTGCGAATTAAGCAGTGGAGTGGAAGAGTTTGCCAGGTGGGCTGAGAAGCTGTTCTGCGCAAACTTTCCTCTTCTGCATAGCTGTTACAGGCCCAGTTCTTCCTCTGTCAACCAGTTAACCATGAATGTAACTTATTTCATCTTCTTCCTTGCTCTGTCCCATTCGCTTAACCTCTCCCCCTCCCCCCGTAGTGCCTTCTCTATCCCAAATCTTGCCCTGGTTAAAACAACGGTAAAGGTAAAGGGATCCCTGACCATTAGGTCCAGTCATGACCGACTCTGGGGTTGCGGCACTCATCTCGCTTTATTGGCCGAGGGAGCCGGCATACAGCATGACTAAGCCGCTTCTGGCGAACCAGAGCAGCGCACGGAAACACTGTTTATCTTCCCGCCGGAGCGGTACCTATTTATCTACTTGCACTTTGACGTGCTTTCGAGCTGCTAGATGGGCAGGAGCAGGGACCGAGCAACGGGAGCTCACCCCATCACGAGGATTTGAACCACCGACCTTCTGATCAGCAAGTCCTAGGCTCTGTGGTTTAACCTACAGCGCCACCCGCGTCCCTAAAACAACAGTACTATACAATAAATTGAAACATGGAACAGCCACAGGATTTTGATCAGCAGAGGTGGCTGAAAAATCAGATTCAGAAATGGGTGAATCTGCAGGTTTGGCTAGTGATTGATAAAACTACTAAACCCCTGTCAGTCCCAGTCCTACCCTCCTCCAGAGCAGAAGAAAACAAGCATGCTCCCTCCTCCATGTGGCAGCCCTTGAGATATTTGAAGATGGCTATCATCACTCCTCTCAGTCTCCTCTTTTCCAGGCTGAACATCTCCAGCTCCTTCAACCATTCCTCATCAGGCTTAGTTTCCAGACCCTTGATCCTCTTGGCCACCCTCCTCTGCCCACCTTCCAGCTTGTCAACATCCTTCTTTAATCGTGGCGCCCAGAACTGGACACAGTGCCCCAGGTGTGGTCTGACCAAGGCAGAACAGTGTAGAACTATTGCTTCCCATGGTCTGGGCACTATACTTCTGCTGATGCAGCCTAGGATAGCTTTAGCTAATCTAGAGAAAGGGTAGAAATATTTGAGAACGTAAAAAAGCAAAGAGGGAAAGGGGAGGGGCCAAGGGTGCAGAAGGAGAGTGGTTTGAGCAGGGGACGAGGACCCCCCCCCCGGCACCCCATGCCCAAGGGCCCCCAGAAATCTGTAGCCAGTTCTGGCACATGCGGATGCTAAGCTCTCAGCCAGCATCAGGACCACAGCAGTCAGCCCGGATGCCCAAGCAATGCAGAGGCAGCCAGTAACAATCAATTACAGATGTATCGATCAGATGTCAAGGTTAACAGAAAGCAGTGCTGACATTCTGCTTAAAAGTGTTTCTTGGAGGGAGCCAATGGGAAGCTGCTTTTCGGTTGTTGTCGTGGGCCATGTGACCCTCCAGGGTGACCTCTCCATGCCCTTACTCTACATCAACTGGACGGGAGGGCCAGAGCTTTAAAACAAAACAAAAACAAAAACCCGGTTCTGGCTTTTGCAATCCAAGAGCAATTTTTATTACAGCTTCTGTGAAGTTCTGAGAGGCTGCTGCAGCGACGGCCACACACATGGAAGTGGTAAACATTGGTTATCGCTGCAGAAGCAGGATATTTGACTCTGCTTTTTTTTTTTAAGGGTGGGGGTGAGGAATCCACCAAAATCCTATCTATCCAGTGCTAAAGCTGGTCTCTATTTACCATTGGCTCCTCTCCATAACTCAGTTCCGTCACATCCTAGTGTGACCAAGAGACAGAACACAAGGCAGTGCTGTGCCACCAGTATCAGAGTTTAGGTCTAGTGCCTATCAATAGTAATGCACCCTTTTCTCCTATATAAAACCAGCTATTGTTATCTACTCCCAAGGAGAAAAATAAACTGCCATATTTGGGGGGGGGCATGTAGAGTGAGGACAAAGCACGACCCCTCCTCCTCCTCCCTGCCCAACTCTAAAGTCTAACCGCTGACAAACATTTCCTCGGGTACGCCACCACGGAGCCAAATGTTTTTTTTCTGTCTAATGTTACATTTATTAGCCAGAACGTCGGCTGCAAATGACGTGTGTTAATCATATTCAGGATATGGAGATCAAGTTGAAAGGAGCTTGAGAGATCTTTTAAAAAAGGAAGGGGGGGGGGACAGTAAAACTGTCAGTAAATAACTGGATTGTCTTGAGACTGAGAAAGTTGGTGAGGGGGTTTATCTGCCCATACATGAAAAGTATTTCCCCCCCACCTCACCTCTTCTTATTCCTTTCAAAGAGAAAAGCATCCAGTAACCTTCCTTTTCCTTGCTTGATATTCTTGGTAGCTCTGCCAAGCCCCAAAACCGCACGAATCGAGAGGCAGGCTCTAAAGGTTTTTTTAATTAAATTAATTCCTTCCCTTCCCTATCTCTGCCTCATCTCCCCGCCCATCCCTCTCCCCCCGCCAGCCGTCCCCAGCCTCTGTCTCTCGCTAGCTGCGTCCCCAGCTAATGACTTCTAAGCACAGTGACATTTCCACACGGGCCGCCTATAACTGGAGCAGATTACATGCCACTACATAAATTGGCCACGAAGGCTGGCGGATCCCCACAAGAAGGCCTTCCCATGGGATGTCACTCTCCCTAGGTGCGCCTCCGCCGCTTCCTTTAATGGTGCACTAATGGGCTACGGATTCATTACGGCTCTTCTGAGATGGTTGCTTTTATTCTTCCAGCGCTTAGTGGATCCTGTTACCTGCTCATTTCCAGCTCCAGTCTGCAACTATTAGCTGGGAGGGTGCGCTCTCCTGCTCGCCTGCAAGCAGGTCTCCCCTTGGGGGGAGGGAAGGAGAACCCCCCCCCCAAGCGCCAGATTTCCTGCCCTGTTCCCCCTCTGTGTGGTTTATGACTTTTACACATGCCCTTAATCTCCCCCTCAGTCAGCCATTTGGACTAGAGCTTTGCGCAAATGACCTCCTGCTTCTCCACCCTGTTTGCGGGCTGAGAAATTGCGGGCGTTTCACTGGATTTCTCTGGGGGGGGGGGATAACTCTTCCAGGAACACAGCTTAGCAGCAGCAGCAGGAAAATCCCAGGTTCTTCTGATGTTTGTAGCAGCGCCAGTTGTGTTGGTCTCCTGGCGCCTGCCATGCGTCCTTCACGGTGACCCTGAGCATATCAAGTCCAAGCCAAAAATGAGCCTTGCATTTGACCCTGAATTTAAACTTTTACATTTAAAATGGGTGCTTTGTACATGCGCCTGAGGTTTTGCGGCACAGGATTAGCACAAACGTCTAACTCTCTGGCCGTTTAAAAATAACAGGGGGTTGGACTAGATGACCCTGGGCCCCTTCCAACTCTACAATTCTATGATTCTCTGTTTCGTTGGCTTTTGTTTGCTTCTGGGCCCAGTTCAAGGTGCTGGTATGTACTGCTGAAGGACCAAGTGCGTAGCCTGGGAGTCATTTTAGACTCACAGCTGTCCATGGAAGCGCAGGTCAATTCTGTCTCCAGGGCAGCAGTCTACCAGCTCCATCTGGTACACAGGCTGAGACGTTACCTGCCCATGGACTGTCTCGCCAGCGTGCTGCATGCTCTGATTATCTCCCGCTTGGACTACTGCAGTGCGTTCTACATGGAGCTGCCTTTGAAGGTGACCCAGAAACTACAACTAATCCAGAATGTGGCAGCTAGATTGGTGACTGGAGTGGCTGCCAAGACCATATGACACCGGTCCTGAAAGACCTACATTGGCTCCCAGTATGTTTCTGAGCACAATTCAAAGTGTTGACCTTTAAAACCCTAAACGGCCTTGGCCCAGTATACCTGAAGGAGCGTCTCCACCCCCATCGTTCTGCCCGGACACTGAGGTTCAGCTCCGAGGGCCTTCTGGCGGTTCCCTCACTGCGAGAAGCAAAACTACAGGGAACCAGGCAGAGGGCCTTCTTGGTAGTGGCACCCGCCCTGTGGAACACCCTCCCATCAGATGTCAAGGAAATAAACAACTACCTGATGTTTAGAAAACATCTGAAGGCAGCTCTGTTTAGGGAAGTTTTTAATGTGTGACATTTTGATGTATTTTTAATCTTTGTTGGAAGCCACCCAGAGTGGCCAGGGAAACCCAGCCAGATGGGCAGGATAGAAATAATTTGTTGTTGTTGTTGTTGTTGTTGTTGTTGTTGTTGTTGTTGTTGTTGTTGTTAAAACCCCAGATGGCTTGGGGACCCCAAAGACTCAAGGAGTAGCCCTTCCCCTTTCAACCTGGCCTTTCTTTTAAGATATTCTCCAGGTGCCTCCTTTGGTAGGTACACAGAAGGGTAGTGCACAAATGTCAAATACATAGTGATAACACGATGATTTTGCAGTTTCTCCCCCCACCCTCCAAACTTCTTTCTGTGTCTTCATTACAGCTGTTCAGGTGCTGGTTGTTGACATTTAATCCAGCAGCACTTGCCAAAGTTATTCCTCGTTGGGTGGGATCCTAACAAATGTTACCGGCCACCCCAGTGCCTTCAGAACTGTACATGGGATTCCAGGGCTCTTGGACCCTCAACCAAGCTCTGTTCTCCTTTGGAGAACTGAGCATATGGCAGAGACTGTCGTAGCCTTAAGAAATGTGGTTTACTCACATATTTACGGGTGCAGCCATTTTAGGCGTGTCGCGACCATGACTGCATGCATCATGCCAAACCTGGAAGTGACCCAAAAATGTCACAAAAAGGTGTGGAACGGCGGGGTGTTTGCAGGCTTTTTCAATGGTGTTTCAAATACACATGATTTCACTTAAACATGTGTTGACCCCCGCACAAATGGAGAATTGTCTGTACGCCTTCAGTCTGCATGGAGGGATTCCAGATCTCACAACATGGTCATCTCAAGAAGGGCTTGATCCCCACAGCAGGGCAGCCATGGAGTCCGAGGGATCTCCCCCAGCCAGCCTTCAGCCAGCCTGCCCAAGATGGATCTCAATCTTTGTTCTCCCTTCTTCTTTCCAGCAGACCTAGCTCAAGGCACTTTTTTCCTGTCACCTCTCTCTCTCACACCCCATCACCTTGGCAACTTCTGTCTGCCCAGGCCCAAGATTGCTCTTAGATAGGCCATCAACACCTTTTCTCATGTTAACGCCTCTATGTCAGGTGTGGCGCTGGCTTGGAAAGGAAGCTTAGTGTGGATTTTTCGACTGGCCTGCAATCTTTCCTTCAATTCTCCAAATAATCACAATCGTACCATTGATTAATTTCTAGGGCCTAGGGCGGTCCCCCCCACCAAATCACAACAATAATTTTCCAGATTCTCTCCCCACTCCTCCAGGCTTCGTTCTGTGTCTTCATTGCAGCTGTTCAGATGCTGGTTGTTGGCGTTTAATCCATCAGCACTTAGAATCACAGAATCTTAGAGTTGGAAGGGACCCAAGAGTCATCTAGTCCAACCCCCTGCAATGCAGGAATCTCAGCTAAAGCATCCATGACAGATGGATGGAGGTTATATAATATTATAATAATAATTTATTATTTATACCCCGCCCATCTGGCTGGGTTTCCCCAGCCACTCCGGGCGGCTTCCAACAGAATATTAAAATACAATAACCTATTAAACATTAAAAGCTTCCCTAAATAGGGCTGCATTCAGATGTCTTCTAAAAGTCTGGTAGTTGGTTTCCTCTTTGACATCTGGTGGGAGGGCGTTCCACAGGGCTGGTGGTACTACCGAGAAGGCCCTCTGCCTGGTTCCCTGTAACTTGACTTCTCGCTGTGAGGGAACCGCCAGAAGGCCCTCGGCACTGGACCTCAGTGTCTGGGCAGAACGATGGTTTAAAAACCTCCAAGGAAGGAGATTCCACCACCTCTCGTGGGAGTCTGTTCCACTGCCGAACATCTCTCACTGTCAGAAAGTTTATCCAAATGCTTAGTTGGGATCTCCTGTCTTGCAACTTGAAGCCATTGGTTCGAGTCCTACCCTCCAGAGCAGGAGAAAACAAGCATGCTCCCTCCTCCATGTGACAGCCCTTAATATATTTAAAGATGGCTATCATATCTCCTCTCTGTCTCCTCTTTTCCAGGCTAAACATACCCAGCTCCTTCAAGCGCTTCTCATAAGTCATAGTTTCCAGACCCATGATCATCTTGGTTGCCCTCCTCTGCACATGTTTCAGCTTGTCAACATCCTTCTTAAACTGCGGTGCCCAGAACTGGACACAGTATTCCAAGTGTGGTCTGAATAAGGCAGAACAGAGTGGTAGTATTACTTCTCTTGATCTGGACGCTAAACTTCTGTTGATGCAGCCTAGAATAGCGTTAGCTTTTTTTGCTGCTGCGTCATACTGTTGACTCATGTTAAGCTTGTGGTCCACCAAGACCCCTAGATCTTTTTCACATGTACTGCCATTAAGCCAGGTGTCCCCAATCCTATATTTGTGCATCTGGTTCTTGCTGCCTGAATGTAGAACCTTATATTTGTCCCTACTGAAATTCATTTTGTTAGCTTGCACCCAGTTCTCCAATCTGTTACAGCCATATTGAATCTCGATTCTGCCTTCTGCAGCATTAACTACCCCTCCCAGTTTGGTGTCATCTGCAAATTTGATGACCACCCCCTCAATTCTTTCATCCAAGTCACTCGTACCTACAGGACCACCTCTCCTGGTATGCCCCACGGAGGACGCTAAGGTCCATAAATAGCAACACCCTAGAGGTCCCGGGCCCTAAGAAAGTTAGATTAGCCTCAACCAGAGCCAGAGCCTTCTCAACACTGGCTCCGGCCTGGAGGAACACTCTGTCTCATGAGAACAGGGCCCTGCGGGATCTGATTTCTTTCCGCAGGGCCTGTAAGACAGAGTTGTTCCGCCTGGCCTTTGGCTTGGAATCAACTTGATTCCCTCCCCCTCTTTCTTTTTCCTTTCTCCTCCTGTGAAGAGGCTGCATCCTAATGTTTTCATGTTGTATTTTAATCTTGTTTTTTAAATTGTATTTTAATCAACTTGTTTTTATTACAGTGGTACCTCAGGTTACATACGCTTCAGGTTACAGACTCCGCTAACCCAGAAATAGTACCTCGGGTTAAGAGCTTTGTTTCAGGATGAGAACAGAAATTGTGCTCCAGAGGCGCGACGGCAATGGGAGGCCCCATTAGCTAAAGTGGTGCTTCAGGTTAAGAACAGTTTCAGGTTAAGAATGGACCTCCGGAACGAATTAAGTACTTAACCCGAGGTACCACTGTATTGGTTATTAGCTGCCCTGAGCCCGGCCTTGGCTGGGGAGGGCGGGGTATAAATAAATATAAACTGGGCCCACTGTTGTTCTTATTATAATATAAGAACAACAGTGGGCCCAGGACAGAACCCTGCGGCACCCCACTTGACACTTTTTTCCAGGATGACGAGGAACCATTAATGAGTACTCTTTGCATTCGGTCAGCCAACCAGCTACAAATCCACCTAACTGTTACCTCATTCAACCCACATTTTACCAGCTGCCTCGTGAGAATATTATGGGCGACTCTATCAAAAGCCTTGCTGAAATCAAGATACACTATGTCCACAGCATTTCCCTGATCCACCAAGTCTGTAATTCCATCAGAAAAAGAAATCAGATTGGTCTGGCATGACTTCTTTTTATGAAACCCACGCTGGGTCTTAGTAATCACAGCATCCTTTTCTAAATGCTCACAGACCGACTGTTGAATTATCTGTCCTAGGACCTTCTCTGGTATCAAATGTGAAGCTCACTCCAGTCGGTAGTTACTTGGGTCTTCCTTTCCCCCCTTTTTGAAGATGGGAACAACATTTGCCTGCCTCCAGTCTGTAGGGACCTCACTTGTTCTCCAAGAATTCTCAAAGATAATAGACAAAGGCTCTGAAATTACATCCACAAGCTCCTTTAGTATTAGTAGTAGTAGTAGTAATAATAATAATTTTTTATTTATACCCCGCCCATCTGGCTGAGTTTCCCCAGCCACTCTGGGCGGCTGCCAACAAGACACTAAAATACTATAACCTATTAAACATTAAAAGCTTCCCTAAACAGGGCTGCCTTCAGATGTCTTCTAAAAGTTTGGTAGTTATTTTTCTCTTTGACATCTGGTGGGAGGGCGTTCCACAGGGCGGGTGCCACTACTGAGAAGGCCCTCTGCCTGGTTCCCTGTAACTTGGCTTCTTGCAGCGAGGGAACCGCCAGAAGGCCCTCAGCGCTGGTCCTCAGTGTCCGGGCTGAATGATGGGAGTGGAGACACTCCTTCAGGTATACTGGACCGAGGCCATTTAGTACCCTTGGATGCAGCACAGCAGGCCCTGGAGATTTGAATTCATTTAAAGTAGCTAAGTGTTCCCTTACTACCTCTTTTTCTATATTGGGCTGCAGCTCCCTCTTTACATCATTTATTCTGTTATCACCAGGTTGGGCATCACTTTCCTTTTAGGTGAAGACAGAGGCAAAGTGGGTGTTGAGTAGTTCCACCTTTTCTCTGTCACCCAATTGCATTTCTCCGTGTTCTCCACGCAGAGGATCTACCATTTGCTTGTTCTTCCTCTTACTTCGGACATAGCCGAAGAAACCTTTTATTATTATTTTTAACCTCTCTTGCAAACCTGAGCTCATTCTGAGCTTTAGCCAGCCTGATTTTCCCCCTGCAACTGTTGACTACTTGTGTACATTCCTCCTTTGTGATTTCCCCTTTCTTCCATTTCTTATACATGCCCTTTTTAAGCCTCAGCTCATCTGCAAGCTCCTTATGCAGCCACACCGGTTTCCTTTTCTGCCTCCCACTTTTCTTTCTTGTTGGTATTGTCTGCATTCGGGCCTTCAATATTTCTCCTCTTAGAAACTCCCATCCTTCTTGTACTCCCTTCTCATTGAGTATTTCTGATCACGGGATCACACCCAGTAGCTCCAGAGTGGTTCCTCACTGGGTGAGATCCCACCGAATCAGAATGAAATCGAGCACCGGCGTAAAAGGCATGTAAAAATGGACCTTCTCGTTGCTTGATGCAGGATATGAGAGGGGATGGGGTGGGGCAAGGAATAGGGCCATATGGCTGCCCCTTCCTTGAAGCTGTCTGTACAGATGCCCTGGGAAGTGGCATATGGAGTCTCACCCAACTGCTAGACGCTCAGACAACGCCATGACAGTTCCTTCCGGCTCGTTTCATTTAGCCTGCCACCGACGTCGCATTTCCTGGCCTGGGTAGAGGTGCATGTAGAACAGAGGGTCTGTTCTTTCCTGCCCCCCCCCCTTTAATAAAAAGATTCGGCTTCTAGAAGCATACGGATAGTTCCAGAAACCAAACTTGGAAGAGAAGGAGTCTTCTGTGCCTTCCACACCATTGACAGCTGGATGCTGCAACAGTCTGAAACCAGGGTTTCAGGCAGAGGGTCAGAGTTAGAAACTCAGATGTGTAAGCTAATCTCCAAATGGCACTTTCAACCTAGGTTATGGTCACAATGGAAGGTCTCCTCACCATTTTTTTTTGCACTGGAATTTAATAATAATAATAATGATGATGATGATGATGATACAGTGGTACCTCGAGTTAAGAACTTAATTTGTTCTGGAGGTCCGTTCTTAACCTGAAACTGTTCTTAACCTGAGGTACCACTTTAGCTAATGGGGCCTGCCGCGCTGCCGCACAATTTTTGTTCTCATCCTGAAGCAAAGTTCTTAACCCAAAGTACTATTTCTGGGTTAGCGGAGTCTGTAACCTGAAGCATATGTAACCTGAAGCATCTGTAACCCGAGGTACCACTGTAGTAATAATAATAATAATAATAATAATAATAATAATAATAATAATAATTGTTATTATTATTAATATTATTTCACTTCTGTACTGCTTTATATTGTAAAGGGAAAAGATCTAAGAGCAGTTTACAACACATTGAAACATCAAATAAAACAACCCAGAATAAAACAGATTCAAACATCAAGGAAAATATTTCAGATCCTCCTCTAAGTGCCATTTTGCTTTCCCCATATTTATTTACCTACTTAATTTATTTAGCTGCCCCAAAGCAGAAAAACTCTACGAAGCCAGGGTGGTGTAGCAGTTAGAGTGTTGGACTAGGAACTGGGAGATGCGGGTTCAAATCCTCCCTCCACCCTGAAGTTCACTGAGCGACCTTGAGCCACTCACAGCCTCTTAACCTACCTCACAGGGTCGTTGGGATTAACTGAGAAGGGGAGGGTGAACCATGTACTCCTTGGAGAAAAAGCTGGGATGGAAATGCAGCAAATAAGCTCTTAACTGCTTAAGAAAGCTGGAGAGGCCAGCCAAACAGATGTCAGTCGCTAAGCCGGCAGCCAAAGATCTTCACATGGGCAGAATCGGACTCTCATCGGTCGTAAATGGTGCCTGGCAAATTTCTAACACTGCAGCGGATTTTTGCCAGCTGCACATGAGTTGGATGCCCATCTGTCATGGATGCTTTCGTTTAGATTACTTCACTGCAGAGGGTCAGACTAGATGATTTTTGGGGGTCCCTTCCAACTCTACATATCTATGATTTGAGGATTGAACCTGAGGATTTGCATGCAGCTGCTCCACTGCTGAGCTCAGGAGTGCCAGCTTGGCCCTGCAGCTGCAGGTGCCCAGGTCCTGGCATAGCTGTCAACCGTCCCTTATTTGGTGGGAAATCCCTTATCCCAGTGCCGTGACCCGCTGCTGTCCCTTATTGATGATGTCCCTTAAATTTCCCAGGTTTCAAAGGAAGCAGCTCCTCTCCCACCCTCCTTGCCAGCCAGGGAGGAGGGAGGCTCCAACTGTGTTGCTTGGCTGCCCGGCCCACCCCCTCCGGCCTCCTCTCACCAGCCTCGGCCCCCGGGAGCCCCTCCCCGCGGGGACTGGCGGGAGCCTCGGGCCCTTCTGCCGCCATCCTCCTCGCGGCCACCGAACTGAGCATCTCTGCCTGGGGCCTCCCCTCTGCCTGTCCCCGCTGCCACTGCATTAAGGACCCGGATGAGATGGGCAACCTGGCGCGGCCTATGAATTGCTGAAGAGCCTTGAGAGGAGTGTGAGGGCAACCATAGAGAAAGCAGTTCAGAGAGAGGAGGAGGAGGCGGAGGCGCGGGCAGGTGTTCCAAGGGCTAACCATAGAGGGGGAAAGCAGAGTGGTAGACTAGCATAGATGGTCTGATCTGCGGGCTTACTTTGGGCGCTATTTCCTGCCCCCTTCCTCCCGCCCCGCCTGATGGGACTGAGAGCTGCAGATGGAGCACGAGAGAAAAGATACAGAACTGCAGCAGCATCTTCGTAGCTTGGACTTGGTTTTGCACGAAAAGTAGTTGCTGCTTGTCGTTATTTAATTGCAGTGTTTCATCAGCTGGTGTCTTGAGCAGCAACCTCTGGAAACGAAGGGCTAAAAACCATCGCTACTTTCCAAAATTATCTGGTCCCTTTTAACTTCATATTTCAGCTGGTTGACTAAAATCCCTTATTTTGGCTGCTGATCCCTTATTTTTGAGGCTGCTGGTCCCTTATTTTCAAATCTGTAAGTTGACAGCTATGGTCCTGGGTGCCATGCAGCGTTCATGGCCCTGGCACTGAAATTTGTGGGTGCCCTTCGTGGGGGGGTTTTGTGGGTGCTAGGGCACCCAGGGCTCTAGGGAGTTGGCACCTACAGCTGAGCTTATGGCCCTTCCGTCAAGACCTCGGACGGCACCTTCCTCGCAAGAACTTGTCCCACCCCCATGTCCCACCCAGCCTCCACTCTGCAAATTGAGTCAGTTTCTCTTCACTTGGGGGTATCCAGGCAGCCAGACCTGCTTGAGCGCCCCTAATAAATGCTCCTGGAAATTTAAACACACGCGAGTCCCACGTGACGTTTAGGCTGCCTGAACGGCAGCGGTTGTGCATCAAAGACTCTTCTGAAGAGAGAGGCAGGGACAGGGAGAGAAGGAACATTTGCTGTATTATTATTTTTCCTTCTTTGTTACCAAGCAACAAAGGGCTTTGGGGAGAAGGCCGGCCTCTACGTGGGGTCAGCGCTTCCAACCAAGGGGGCGTGTATGGAGACAGTGTAAATGTGTAAATGTCTTTGTCGCCCAGTCTCTGTGGAAATACGGCAGGTGAGAGTTGTCATTCCCCTCTCCTCCTTTGGAAAGATGAGGAGGGTTATTGTTATTGTTGTTGTTGTTAGTACAATTACCGTATTTTTCTGTGTATAAGACTCCCCCGTGTATAAGACGCCCCCGTTTTGGGGGGGGGCTCAGAATTTAAGAAAATGCACTGTGTACCATCCGTGTATAAGACGACCTCTTATTTTAAACATCAAAAATTTAGGGAAAAATACAGTCTTATACACGGAAAAATACGGTACCATATTTTTCGTCCCATAGGACGCTCCATCCCATAGGACGCACCTAGTTTTTTTTGGGGGGGGGAAATAAAGGAAAAATTTTTTTCCTTTATTTCCCCCCCAAAACCAGGTCAGGGAAACCGAACAAGGTCGAGGAACAGCGGGATGGCGGCGCTGCGCCTCCTTGCTGCCCCCGAGCTTGTGGGGCTGGCTGATGTCTGCCCGGCGGGCGGGGCGCTCTGCTTCAGGGCGCCCCTCGCGCCAGGCGGCAGGCTGCTATCCGCAGCCTAGACAGCCCTGCGGGACCTCCCGCAGGGCTGCCTAGGCTGCGGATGTGTTCCCCAAGCGCCGGGCGCTCTGCTTTCAGGGCGCCCGACGCTCCGGGAAGCAGGCTGCTATCCGCAGCCTAGACATCCCTGCGGGACCTCTCGCAGGGCTGCCTAGGCTGCGGATGTGTTCCCGAAGCCTGGAGAGCGAGTGGGGTCGGTGCGCACCGACCCCTCTCGCTCTCCAAGCTTCTGCGAAAGTCTGCATTCGCCCCATAGGACGCACCCAGATTTCCCCTTCATTTTTGGAGGGGGAAAAGTGCGTCCTATAGGGCGAAAAATATGGTAATTTATTAATCACCTACTAAACCACTGTCTCAAGGCGATTCACATGTAAGGTGATTAAAAACAGTTAAAACCGCAAAAAAACAACAACCCCACCCCAAATATATTTAAAACAAGAATAAAACCCTGACAAGTGGACACTTGCGGTAAAGACCCCAGCAGATAGAGCCTGTCAAAACAAAAAGGTCTTCAACTTTTTCCAGAAAGTACAGACAGGGAGCTCCTGACATATCTCAACAGGAATGCTATTCCACAAGGCAGGTGCAATGGCACTAAAAGCCCTGCTCTGAGCCACTGCAGGGCAGCTTCTGCTGGAGACATTGTGCTGCAGACCGCAGCGATCAACTTGGGGTCTCTCAAATAACCTGGTCCCAAGTTGTATAAGGATTTACATGTTAGTAGGAACACCCTAAACTTGGCTTGGTAGCCCGTGCGAATTTGGGTGCCCCTGTAGCAAAAGTTTCACACCTGCCTTCCTAGTTGCACCCGTGGACGACCCACAGATGAGTTTTCCAATGCAGTTTTATCTTGGAGGATAGGGACCTCGGTGGCTATGCTGTGCCTCCACCACTGGAGACTTTAATGCTTCTGAATGCCAGTTTCCAGAGAGGAGAGTTATTTTGTGCCTGGGCATCTGGTTGGGCACTATGAGAAGAGAATGCTGCACTAAGTCTGCCACCAGCCTTACACAAGGCATTTCTTATGTCTTTATCCACCAAAAATGACCAGTATTTGCTGTTGTTGCCGCTTGCATTCTGCAAACGATGCGTACCTGAGTACGTCTTCCCTCGCCACCATTTGTGTTGTGTTTCCTTCTGCATTGAGATGCGTGGGGCAGAGGAACACAACAACAACAACAACAACAACAACAACAACAACAACAACAACAACAAAACTCGAGCAATTTACAAAATGATGTAAATTTCGCGAGTTGCGCAGTTTTGCCGCGGCAGACAGTGAAGCGAACAACTCGAGCTTTTTTTGGTGGAAGACGAACCGCGGGAGTGCGGAAACAGCGCGGCATGGGCGCAAAGGAAAACGGTGCTTTTTCCTGGGCACCGCTGAAGGTTCGGTCTCTGCCGCGGCTCGATTTCTGAAAAACCAACCAAACCCAGAGATGCTTCGTCACGTTTGTGGGAGGCGATGTCCACGGCCGAGCGTCGGCAGGGGAAAAGAGCTTTCAGCCCTCAACCCCTTGCGCAAATTGAGCGTGACGGGCGAGATCCAGTGCTGTGCACAAAGGCTTGTCACCCTGCAAGGTCGCTGCTACTACAGGAAGGTTTTTGGGGGAGAGAAAAAACCCGGAAGATGCAGTACAGTCCCAGAGGTGCATCTGCTGGGAGGCTAGGGGTTGGTGGGTTCCTTTTTTTTTTTTTTTTGTTAAAAAAAATTATTGGCTGGCTCCTTGATGAGGTTGGAAACGAGAGGAGGAAGGATCTATGCTTGGACGCCTGGGGCCATTTAGCTTCAGTACATCACACTAAAGAGAAGGTGGCTTGTGCCAGCAGATTGCTCTGCCGCTGGAGTTTTATTGCTGTCATTGCTGGTGTGTATCTTCCAGTACCTCTCCAGTCGCTTCTCTCTCTCCCCTTCTCCCACCCTCCTTAAAAACTCCCCAATAGGCCTTCCTTCTTCCTTTGATGGATCCGGTCCTGTCTGCCATGTGCTTGAATTTGCAGCGCTTTCCTAATTGCTCAGCGCACCGTGCGTGGAATAAAATAGGCAGATCCCTCGCATCTCCCCCTCGGCTGCAGGGAGCAGGGACATAGACTAAGACCAGAATGGCTTTTAAAAACCGGGGTGCGATTGGGGCCGGATCTGTCGTCCCTCGTTGCTCCTCCCCCCCCATCGGTGCTCATTCTCTTCCCCCAGATGTGTGTTTTTTTCACACATACACCCACAGTTGTCTGTTAACAGTCTTTTAAAATGAGCTTTCGGGGTGTCGTTTTGCTTAGATGTTCCTCATTGGGTGCAGAGGGCTCAGGTTTCCCTCCCTAATCCCGCATTTCTCTTGCAAAAAAAAAAGTGATATTTTTTTTTGGTGAAGGGCAACTGTAGTTATTATTTTTTTACATTTCTTGCCATATCTTGCATCTGTGGACTTTAGAGTGCTTTGCAGTGTGTGTGTTTTTAAAAAAATATATTATAAAAGCAATGTGTTCACCTCCTAAAACACCCCGCCCCCGGCCAAAAACAAACAAAACCCCAACAGGAAAACAAGGAAGACCACATTTAAAACAGTACACAAATCTGGCGGCTTAGGCCGCAATCCTGAATATCTACATTTTCTTGGGAGACTGAACTAGGCTTTATTGTGAGTAGACACATACGGGTTGGCATTGTTAAAGGCCGAGATGAAAAAAGACACATTTGGCTGATGCCCAAGTGGTGTCACTCTCAGAGCCAGGTGAGTTTCTCTAGAATAGGGGGTGGGGAAACCTTTAATAGTCCGAGGGGTGCCTTGCTTTTCGGGTAATGTTCAGAGGGAGGTGCCACAAGGCAGGAGGAGGCGGATGGGGCCAGAGGCAAAAAACAGGCATGGGAAGAGACATCAGTGCCATCGGCTACAGTCCAGCCATGCAAAAAAACAAACAAAAAGAACCAGGTACTTTTATACATCCAAGCTCACATCTTTCCATCCAGGCAAGGAAGAGGCATCATCATAGCTCAGCTAGGCAACGGGAGAGCAAGGCCTGTGAAGGACATCCCATGGCTGGTGGGGAGTAATAGACTCATAGAATTTTAGAGTTGGAAGGGACACTGAGGGTCATCTAGTCCAGCCCCTTGCAATGAATTATTATTATTATTAACCCTAACCCTGCCTTCCCTGGCCAGAGCTGGGCTCAGGGGGGCTAACACCAGTAAAATCATAGTAAAAACATAATGGGGGGACCAATTTAAAATACAGGTTAAAATGCAATTAAAATGCAGCCTCATTTTAAAAGTCCAAACCATAAGGGGAGGGAAACATAAGGGTCAGACTGAGTCCAAACCAAAGGCCGGGCAGAACAGCTCTGTCTTGCAGGCCCTGTGGAAAAATGTCAGGTCCCGCAGGGCCCTGGTCTCTTGGGACAGAGCGTTCCACCAAGTTGGGGCCAGTACTGAAAAGACCCTGGCCCTAGTTGAGACCAATCTAACCACCTTGTGACTTGGGACCTCCAAAATGTTGTCATTTGTGGACCTTAAGGTCCTCCATGGGGCATACCAGGAGAGAAGGTCCCGTAGGTACGTGGGTCCTAGGCCGCATAGTATTGCAGTATTTTTTATTTTTGCCCAACGCGGTTCAACGAACCTACGACCCAGAGATTAAGGGTCTCCTGGTCTCCTGACTGAGGTATCCCAGGTCCTGAGGCCCAGATGGGCCCGGAAGCGGGGTAGGTAGCTCTGGGGCATTAATCTTTGGGGAGGGATAGACCTACTGAAGCAGGTTTAGGTTAGGGTGGGTGTACATTTCGACGTCGCGGTGATCTCTTCCTTACTTTTAAAGCAGTCCGGCTATCGCTCCCTTTGAAAAGGTGGGCTAGATCACCCCATGGGAATATAGCGACATGTCATGATATTATGTTGTTCCCTGGGGCATTCTGGGTCAGCAAAGATGGCTGCTCCCATGCGCCCCATTGATGAGCATGGGCTTTCAGTCCGTGAGCAGGAACATTAAGGCCCTGTGCATTAAGACACTGTTTGTCATTTCACACTCTTCAGCTTGGGGGTGCAGGTTCTGACCCATCGCTAACATGGTGCAGGGCAGCCTTCCCCAACTTGGTGCCCTCCAATGTCTGGAGCTCCAACTCCCATGTGACACCGAAGGCCTGATTCTGACATGGTGCGCTAGGATTGGTATCTGCAAGGTGCCCTCCTCTCCTGCAGAGCATACAGTGGTTGGTGTGGAAGGATCTGCAGCCAAATCACAAAGGCATGATTGCTAGACAAGCAATGGCACCATGGACTTTCAGAACCAGTATAGAGGGGACTCTTTGACGTCTAGGATTGCCATACTGTATTCCCAAAAGCTTTTCTTCTTTTTCTCAAGGATATAAAGTTATTGAGCTTTTTGGGGAACCTCTCCCCATAAAATCTAAGTTTTGGCCTTTATTCGAATTTTTAAATGTTAAATATTAACTCCCACCACCCCATGCCATATGTCTGCGTTTTGCCGGACATTTGGCCAATTTCCCGAAAATCCGCCAGGACACCATTTTCCGGCCGAAAACCCGGACGTATGGCAGCCCTAATGATATCATATCCCAGACCCTCCAAGTATCCCTATTTTCTAGGGACAGTCCCAGATTTACAGAAGCCGTCCCAGTTTCTGATTTGATCCCAGAATGTCCTTAGGACATCCCTATTTTTATCAGAGATATGTTGGAGGTTATGGAGTTACGCGGCCCTCAAGCCAAGGAGATAAGTAACTATACAACCTTTAGAAGACCTTTGAAGGCAGCGCTGTATAGGGAAGTTTTTTTAATGTTTTATTATGTTTTTATATATGTTGGAAGCTGCCCAGATTGGCTGGGGAAACCCAGTCAGATGGACAGGGTATGAATAATAAGATTTATTATTATTATTATTATTATTATTATTATTATTATTATTAATCCAGTCACTGCACACTCTTCTTCTTACCTGCAGTGGGTTAGGGTGCTGGTAAGCTCTCCTCCAAAATGGCTGCTGTTCTCTCTCTCTCAAGAAAAAATGGGGTGTCCCGTTTTTTCCAGGACACTTGCAGGGTATGGGGGGACACGCCACCCCCTTTGAGAACCACTGGGCTAGTCAGCAAATGCAATACTAAGCCAAATGGGCTAATGGGCTAACTCAGTATCCCTGCGCTCCTGCGGGTTTGCGGGGGGTAGACCGAAGAATAAAAAATAACTATTAAAAGTCGGTTTGCAGGTAGGAGGAATGGGTTTAAAGGCATGTCCCAAATCTGTCAAAAACGCCAGGGCTGCAGCTGCAGCCGAGGTCCTAATGCTTTGGCTTTGGCAAGTAGCCAGAAAGGTGTCCAAGCCGGACCAAGGCTAATGCCCATCGCATCTCTGCCGATGCCCAAGCTGGAACAGATGGCAGAGAGAAGAGCAACAGGCCTGTTGTCATGACAAAAGTACTCAGATAGGGGAGAGAGGTCGAGGGGAGGACGAGGGTGGCTTAGTGGCTGGCCGTGACTCGGAAGCCGGAGAGAGCTTTCTGCTTCTCCCTCCCACCCCTGTTTCCTGGGGCCTACGAATACATGGCCGCCAACGTCCCCGGTACAATGGCAAGCAATCCTGTGCCTGTCTCTGCCTCCCTTGGGGTGGTGGGGATCAGCGGATGTCTCCGAAGGCTGTGAGGTGGGGCTGCAGAACGGGGCACAGATGCAATTCCTTTTGCGGAGCGATTTGCTTGCGGCAAACCATTTCACACGTGGCTCTTGCCGCTTAAGCCGGCGGAGGAGGCGCCTGGGGGCAGAGAGTTGTTGCCAGAATCCATGCGAGGGAGGGCCGCTCTATTTGCACACGTTAATTCTCCCAAGCGCAAGACCATTCGGAATGGCCTAGCGCCGGAGACTGCACTGACGAGGTTGGGAAGACTATCGTTTACGAAGTGGTAAAGTGTCGTGGAGTTATAACACCATCATGGGTAAACCGATCTTCTGCGTTCTGCCCCACGATGAAACAGACATCTTAGGATATGCTGGGTCACATCTCTAATAATACAAACTGCTGGTTATGACCTATAAAGCTCTCTATGCCTTGCCCCGAAAGATCATTACAGTGGTACCTCGGGTTAAGAACTTAATTCATTCCGGAGGTCCGTTCTTAACCTGAAACTGTTCTTAACCTGAGGCACCACTTTAGCTAATGGGGCATCCCGCTGCTGCTGCGCTGTCAGTGCATGATTTCTGTTCTCATCCTGAAGCAAAGTTCTTAACCCAAGGTACTATTTCTGGGTTAGTGGAGTCTGTAACCTGAAGCGTCTGTAACCTGAAGCGTCTGTAACCCGAGGTGCCACTGTATCTCCTTATATGAACCTGCCAAGGTGCAGAGATCCTCAGCTGAGTACCTTCTCTCAATCCCATCATCATCAGAGGTATGGCTGGTGGTGACATAAGAGAGAGCCTTCTCCGTGGCTGCCCCCAGATTGCAGGATTGCCTCCCAAGAGAGGCTAGACTGGCCTCCTCCTTGTTATCCTTCTGCCAGCAGGCTAAGACCTTCCTGTTCAGACAGGCCTTTGGAAACTAAGGCGAAGGCGATGCTTAATTGTACAAAAAAGGGGTTAAATGCAGTACAGTGGTGCCTCAGGTTACAGACACTTCAGGTTACAGCCTCCGCTAACCCAGAAATAGTACCTCGGGTTAAGAACCTTGCTTCAGGATGAGAACAGAAATCGCGTGGCAGCGCCGCCGTGGCAGCAGGAGGCCCCATTAGCTAAAGTGGTACCTCAGGTTAAGAACGGACCCCCAGAATGAATTAAGTTCTCAACCCAAGGTACCACTGTATTCACTATAAGACACAATTCAAAACTGCAGTTTTGAATTGTGTTTTAACATTAGGCTGCTGTCAGGGCAACCTGGATTTTAACTGCTGGCTCTAAATGTGTTTCAATGTATTTTAACTCTTGCTTTTCAGCTAGTTTGCTTTTATTATGTTGTATTTTTAATGGTGTTTTTAAAATAATAATTATAATAAAAATAATAATTTATTACTTATACCCCACCCATCTGGCTCGGCCTCCCCGGCCTCTCTTGGCGGCTTCCGACAGGATATTAAAAACACAATAAAAGATCAAATATTAAAAACTTCCCTAAACAGGGCTGCCTTCAGATGTCTTCTAAACGTTAGTTGTTTATTTCCTTGACATCTGACGGGAGGGCATTCCACAGGGCGGGTGCCACTACGAAGAAAGCCCTCTGCCTGGTTCCCTGTAACCTCACTTCTCGCAGGGAGGGAACCACCAGAAGGTCGTAGGAGGTGGACCTCCGTGTCTGGGCAGAATGATGGGGGTGGAGACGCTCCTTCAGGTACACTCGGCTGAGGCCATTTAGGGCTTTCAGGGTCAGCACCAACACTTTGAATTGCGCTTGGAAACGTACTGAGAGCCAATGGAGGTCTTTCAGGACCGGTGTTATATGGTCTCGGCAGCCACTCCAGTCACTAGTCTAGCTGCCGCATTTTGGATTAGTTGTAGTTTCCATGTCACCTTCAAAGGCAGCCCCATGTAGAGCACATTGCAGTAGTCCAAGCAGGAGATAACCAGAGCATGCACCACTTTGGGGAGACAGTCCACAGAGGTAGGGTCTCAGCCTGCGTACCAGATGGAGCTGGTAGACAGCCATCCTGGACACAGAATTGACCTGCGCCTCCATGGACAACTGTGAGTCCAAAATGACTCCCAGGCTGCGCACCTGGTCCTTCAGGGCCACAGTTACCAAAATTCAGGACCAGGGAGTCCTCCACACCTGCCCGCCCTCTGTTGCAGCCTGCCATGAATCCCAGCTTGGGAGAAAAGCCCGGTGCAAATACAGGCATTCCCTCATTAAGCACATTCAAGTCACACGCAATCATGTATATGCATGGTGCCAGAAACCTGGAAGAGCCCCAACAAAGTTCCCCTGTGCCTCTGGCTCATGAGGGTACCCTCCCTGGAGCCAAAGAGAACGTCCCTTTCGAGCTCTGGGGACAGTCTCCTCACGAGCCAGAGGTGCAGTGGGTCGTCCCCCCTCCTTATGCACATGTCAATTATGCGCAGAACATGACCCCCACATAAGCAGGGAGTCGCCTGTACGCTTAACAGTAAATAACAATAACTTTTACGGCTGCAGTGTTTAATCAGTTAAGCAGGTTCATCAATTAAATATCTCAAGAAGCATTTTAATTATCATGCAATGCGCCTGAAAGCTGCCGTCTGCATCCGTTGTGCCTCTTCCTCAGTGTCCTAAGTGCCGTTCTGCGTTGGACACAAGCTCTGGCACCTGCAGTTGGCATCGAACACGGATGCTGGCAACCAGATGGGCGGGGTATAAATAATAAATTATTTTTTTTTTATTATTATTATAACCGGTGGGGCAACTTGGAGGCAGTAAAACAGGGACAAGGAGGTGGATCGAGAACTTGAACCCAGAACATTTAAACCCTGGCTGGGTGATGAATAGAGTGAGAAAGGGAAGGGAAGGAGAGCACAGGGAGAAGGAGCGAGATACTGGGATATGGGGCGAAAGCGGGGCAGGAAGGGACAGTGACCTGGAAAGTTACCTGGGGTCAAAGGAGATTAGATGGAGGAATTAGAGAAGGGGGAGAATTCTGCTCCTCCACAGGCAGGAGAGGAAGAGAAAGGAACCTTTTGCACGTCAATTTCTGGGGAACCCTTTGCACGTCAATTTCTCTGCCAAGGTGCATATGTCACGAGGCTGCTGCACATTGCAGGAGGTTCTGGGGAGCGCAGCCGGGTGCATGCTCGGTTCACGGGGAGAGTGCACTCGCCTCTTGCACCTCACAGCCACTCCATGCGACCAGGAATCGCTCTGCATTCATGCACCAGCTGTTCTCTGTTTACCAGAGGCTGCCCCTGTTTTCTGGAGTGCTTCTATACTGCTTTATATTTTAAGTGGGGGGGAGAGAATCTCAAAGCGGTTTATAACACTTTAAAACATCAAATAAAACAATCCAGAACAAACAAAAAACAAATTCAAGCTTCAATTTCAGATCCTTTTCCAAGTGACGTTCTTCTGTCCCCATATCTATTTACCTACTTAATTCTCTCTCTCTCTCTCTCTCTCTCTCTCTCTCTCTCTCTCTCTCTCTCTGTGTGTGTGTGTGTGTGTAGGTCACAACCACTTTGTGGATTCCTCCAAAGAATCGTGGGAACTTTAGTTTGCCCTTCACAGAACTACAGTTCTCAGCACCCTTAATGTGTACATCCTGAAAGTTCTTTGGGGGAGGCAATTGGCCTTAAACATACTCTGAATGTGGATGTGACCTAAATGATAGCATTTTGAGTTTGTGCAAAGCGCTTTTGGGGGGGAGAATTTAGATCCAGTTCAAACTTAAAAGGCGGCACACAATTTTGCAAACTGAAACACGGTCAGCTCCCTCCGAAATCCTCACTTTTCCGAATTTCGCAATGGAATTCTCCAGGGAAGTAGAATAATAGAATTGCAGAGTTGGGAGGGATAGCCAAGTGCCATGTAGTCCAACCCCCTTCAGTGTAGGAAGCCCAGCTAAAGCATCCATGACAGGTCGCCTTCCAACCTCTGCATAAAAACCTCCTAGGAAGGAGAGTCCACAACCGTCCGAGGGAGCAAACCAGACTGCCTCTTTCTTTACAGAGATCAGCAGAGGGGTCCCCTTACTAGTTCCTCTGCCTTCAGAGGCTCAGGGTGGGTGGCCTAGTAGAGGGTCTTCTCTGTGGTGGCTCCTAAGCTACCCTTACTAAAGAGGGTGTGCATGGCAGCTTCATTGTACAGCTTCTGGCGAGTGCTGAACATGCACCTTTTTGCCCTGGCTTTTGACACTTGAGGTGTATATTTTAAGGACCCTCCTTTTTGGGGGGTTGCCGGTTGTGTCACACTGTTCTTAGTATTGCTTTTTAATGTTGTGATCTGCCCTGGGCCCTTAGGGTGAAGCGTTGTGTGTGTGTGTTAATCAATGATAATGATGATGTCATACCCTCCAACATGTTGGGTCCCCAAACTGGGATGCGCATCTTCCCGGCTATGCTCCTATGCGAGTCACATGACCCACATGAAATCACGGAGCCCCGAAGATGCAAAGACGGCACCCAAAAACATGTGTTTTGGGGTGCCTCGCAAAATTGCACCCCCCCAAAAGCGCTTTGCACGAACTCAAAATGCTATCATTTAGGTCAAATCCACATTCAAAGTACATTTAAGGCCAATTGCCTCCCCCAAAGAACTTTCAGGATGTATAATTCATTAAGGGTGCTGAAAACTGTAGTTCTGCGAAGGGCAAACTAAAGTTCCCATGATTCTTTGGCGGAATCCACAAAGTGGTTGTGACCTACACACACACACACACACCTAGAATTAAGTAGGTAAATAGATATGGGGACAGCAAAACGTCACATGGAAAAGGATCTGAATTATTTTCCTTGAAGCTTGAATTTGTTTTTTGTTTTTTGTTCTGGGTTGTTTTATTTGATGTTTTAAAGTGTTATAAACCGCTTTGAGATTCTCTCCCCCCCACTTAAAATATAAAGCAGTATAAAAGCACTCCAGAAAACAGGGGCAGCCCCTGGTAAACAGAGGACAGCTGGTGCATGAATGCAGAGCGATTCCTGGTCGCATGGAGTGGCTGTGAGGTGCAAGAGGCGAGTGCACTCTCCCCGTGAACCGAGCATGCACCCCGCTGCGCTCCCCAGAACCTCCTGCAATGCGCAGCAGCCTCGTGACGTATGCGCCTTGGCAGAGAAATTGACGTGCAAAGGGTTCCCCAGAGGGGCAGGGTTTGAAAGCCACTACATGAGATCTGGCGGGGGCCGCTCGGAGACGTTTTGCATGGATCTTTGTCAGCTCTTCCTAGCGGTGAGAGCTGGGAGGCTCTCCAGCAAGAGAGACAGACAGAGCTTCCTAAGTCAGGGAGAGGGAGAGAGAGGGAAAAGGTGCTTCAGAAGGGTCTGGTGGGCGTATTGAACCAGAACGAGGAAGCTGCGAGTGGAGAGGCGCTGTGTTTTAGTCAAATGTGAAATGCATTTATTAGGAAGCATTAGCCGTTGCCAGGAAGAACGAGCTTTAGAGATCTTGGGAAAGGGGGGAAATGAAATAGATTTAGATGGTTGGCCCAACAGAGAGGCCGGAAGGTTCCCCCCCCCCCAACTCTGATCCTCCTTTTTCATGCACCCATAATGCTGGGGACCCCATCCCAGAACCCCATCTTTCTCCATTGATAGACTCTAGGCTTTCTTCCATGTTCCGCCAGATGTCCTCCCAGAACACTGACACTCGTTCTGTCATCCCTGTGGAAATCCGTCCTCCCATCTTTTCCACAAAGCTTTTAATAGAATTGTAGAGTCAGAAGGGACCCTGAGGATCATCTAGCCCAACCCCCGCACTAAAGCCAGATTCTCATAGAAAAAAAAGAAAAAAAGAACTCTGGTCTTCTTAAAACCACATCTACATGTGGCATATGGACGTTTTTTGTCTGACCCAGTGCCCCCGCCGATGTGTGTAAAGTCAGTCCATGAGGGTTGGAGGCGGGTGTTGCTGGAAAGAGCAAATAATGGAAAACCTGAGGGTCGATGCAGAAACTCCACATTTTAAAAACCGCATGCCAGAGATTCCCTCTTTCATACCGCTAGAATCCATGGGGATCCAATGAAGCAGAATGTTGGAAGAATCGGGACAGATAAAAGGCACAGTGTTAATCTGTGGAACTCGCTGCCACCGGAGGCAGCGACGGCCATCGACTTCGATGGCCTTGAAGTGGGTTAGACAAATTCAGGGAAGATGGTAACTAGCCCCAGCCGTTACTTTCTGTCCTTCACAGCTGGAGGCAGCAAATGTTTCTGAATACCAGTTGCTGGAAACCCCAGAAAGGAAGAATGATCTTGTGCTCAGTGCCTGCTTGCTGGTTTCCCATAGGCATCTGATTGGCCACTGTGAGAACAGGATGCTGGACTAGATGGGCCGCTGGCCTGATCCTGCAAGCTTGCCTTAGTTTTTAGGCATGGACTTCAAAGTGACAAGCCAATTGCAGAAACCCTGGATTTTGTAGGCAAGCATGGGCGGCCCCTGGCTGCGTGGTAGGCGTGCATTTTGCCGTTCGTGAAGCAAGCCGTGTTCTTGGCTGAGGGAGGAGGCAGCGAGGCCTTGGAAGGCCAGTGAGCAGGCCGCCAGAGGTGAATGAGGTTTCCGCTGCTCCTGGCTTGGGAACGTTGCTGGCAGGCCTCTCCCAACATCTTTTAAAAATAAAGGCTGGTTTTCATCCGCAAGCTTGATGCTTCGTGATGGTTTCTGAGAGAAAAAGCAGGGTGGGAAGGAGCAGCAACCTGCATGGGAATTTGTTTTTCGGTGATTCGCAGCCCCCACCCCCCAATTGCCCCCTTCTCTTCCTCGAACAAGGAGGTGCAAATTCCCCCCGCCCTGTTCCCCAGGGCTCCATTAGGCCCGAATCTAAAGCCTTTCCCTTCGCTTGGCTGCCCCTCCGTAGGAATAAAAGGAATTCTAATAGACTGCCGGCAAGGATCCGCCATTCACCCTTTCCATGGAAACGAGGGGATGAGGGCAGCACTCGAGATTTGGCCCAGGTCACCACAGGAGGGGCTGGGGAAGAAAAGGGAGGTGGGGTTTTTTTGTTGCAGAAACCTTTGGGGAAGAGGGGTGGAGGAAGGACAATTGCTTTTCTTTCTCTTCCTCTCCTGCCTGTGGAGGAGCAGAGGTGTCAGGGAGTTCCCTCCTCCTGCAGAACTGGAGACTGGCCTGGGTGGAAGGGCCATCATCCGTGGCGGTGCGGGTGTGCGTAGAGCCAGGCGTGGACCTAATAATAATAACAATTTATTATTTATACCCCGCCCATCTGGCTGGGTTTCCCCAGCCACTCTGGGTGGCTCCCAACAGAATATTAAACAGAATAAAACTTCATACATTAAAAACTTCCCTAAACAGGGCTGCCTTCAGATGTCTTCTGAAAGTCAGATAGTTGTTTATTTCCTTGACATCTGATGGGAGGGCATTCCACAGGGCAGGCGCCACCACCGAGAAGGCCCTCTGCCTGGTTCCCTGTAACCTCACTTCTCGCAGGGAGGGAAGCGCCAGAAGGCCCTCAGAGCTGGACCTCAGTGTCCGGGCTGAATGATGGGAGTGGAGACACTCCTTCAGGTATACTGGGCCAAGGCCATTTAGGGCTTTCAAGGTCAGCACCAAAACTTTGAATTGTGCTCGGAAACGTACTGGAAGTCAATGTAGGTCTTTCAGGACCGGTGTTATATGGTCTCGGCGGCTGCTCCCAGTCACCAGTCTAGCTGCCACATTCTGGATTAGTTGTAGTTTCTGGGTCACCTTCAAAGGTAGCCCCACGCACTGCAGTAGTCCAAGCGGGAGATAACCAGAGCATGTACCACTCTGGCGAGACAGTCCACGGACAGGTAGTGTCTCAGACTGCGTAGCAGATGAAGTTGGTAGACAGCTGCCCTGGACACAGAATTGACCTGCACCTCCATGGACAACTGTGAGTCCAAAATGACTCCCAGGCTGCACACCTGGTCCTTCAGGGGCACAGTTACAGGACCAGGCATTCCTCTACACCTGCCCGCCTCCTATCCCCCAAGAACAGTAGTTTTGTTTTGTCAGGATTCAACCTCAATCTGTTAGCCGCCATCCATCCTCCAGCCGCCTCCAGGCACTCACACAGGACCTTCACTGCTTTCATTGGTTCAAAAGAGAGGTAGAGCTGGGTATCATTTGAGGGCCTGCATTTTGGGGGCCCTGAAACTCAGGCCCTTGAAGTGTCCCTATTTTCCAGGGGCAGTCCTGAATTTACAGAAGTCGTCCAAGTCAGATGGGTGGAGTATAAACAGTAACAATTGATGATGATGATGGAATAGGATATCTCTGTTTTCATCAGAGAGATGTTGGAAGCTTGGACTTTCATGTGGGCATCTTTGCAACCAGCAATGAGGTCTGGGTAACCATTGTTATCTTTTTCAACGAGGTTGTTCACGGCAGATCACCACACCTTTCCAACATCTGTGCTACTGACTCTCAAACTCAAATATGTACCATACCCTCCAACATTTATCCAATGAAAATAGGGACGTCATGTTCCATCATCACCATCACCATCATTATTATTCCCCATCCACTCTGGGCTGTCCCCGTCACTCTAGGCAGCTTCCAAGTTCTATAAAAACATAATTAAACAGTTAAAAACTTCCCTATACAGGGCTGCCTTCAGAATTCTTCTAAAGGTTGGATAATTGCTCATCTCCTTGGCTTGTGGGTCACATAACCCACTTGGAGGTCCATAACCCACTTGGAGGGCCTGGGATACGACATCCTTAGGGCTGCCATATGTCCGGGTTTCCGACCGGAGAATGGTGTCTGGGCAGATTTTCGGCAAATTGGCAAAATGTCCGTGGAAACCCGGACGTATGGCAAGGGAAGGTTTAATATATTTTTTAGAAAATCATTTAAAAATTCAAGTCAGAAACCAAGGCAGCTTCTGTAAATCCGGGACTGTCTCTGCAAAATAGGAAAATTTGGAGGATCTGCCTCTGTGCTGCTGACTCTCAAACTTTGGGATGGTTTAAATAGATGCAACTAAAAAAGAATCAGTTTTTGTTGTGCAACTCAAATTGACCCACAATTTTCAAGCAAGGTGGATTAAAGTCATTTATGGAACCCCTCGGGATTAGGGGCCATGAAATATGAGTTTTTTTAGTTTCTCCCCCCCCCTTTTTTTGAGCTTCTTTAGCTTCATAGATCTGGCCCTGCATGGAGCAAAGCCTGAGACACCCTTTGACTAACAAGTTAGGAGGGACTACCACTATGGCAAATGGCCTGAGGGCCAGTCTCATTTCCCAGATGGGGGCCTGCATTTGCCTCCCGCCGTGTAGAGCTTTTCTCATTAGCAAGGCCGCATCTGCACTATAATTTTGAAGCACTAACAGGCCACATTTAGCAGTCGTGGCTCCCCACCACCCACCCAAAGGATTCTGGGAACTGTCGCTTCATTAAGGGTGCTGGGAGTTGTGATGACACCACCACTGCCTTCATGGAGCTACAATTCCCAGAGTTCCCTGGGAAGAAGGAATGGCGGTGGCTGTTGTTGTTGTTTCCTAAACAGATTCAGGTATTGGCCAATTACTTATAATGGCATTTATTACAGCAACGTGCTCCAGCTGCCACCTGGCCAAAATGGCCGCCAGAATGGTTGCTAAACGTTGGGAATTGCGGCTCCCAATAATCTTTGGGAGAAGACATGACTGTTCAAAGCAGTATAGTAGGGCTTTAAATGTATGGCGCAGATGTGTCTGTTCTTCAGATCTAGGCCTGGCCTAGGTCATTTTTTGCTTCCTCCCATTCCGGGTCAAGGTGCCTATAACCCAAGGCCAGCCAAGTAATTTTAACAGCTGAGGCACGTATCTCATGAGTTCCTCACCTCCTCCCCGGCAGTAAACATGCCCCAATAATAAATTAAGTAGTCAGCAATTTGCTGTCCTATCGTGGCAGCCAAAATCAGTTGCCTGAGGCGCCTGCCTCAGTTTGCCTAATGGTAGAGCCGGCCCTGTCCGGACCCCATCTTTCCTTAGCCTGCCTGCAACCATTTTTAATTTTTAAAAAATTGGGCTGCATTTGCCTCTACTTTCCTCTGGGAAGCTTAAGGCAGCCTCGGGATTTATATGAAGGGTGGGGTATAAATAAACGTCGCCAGTAAAACCTCCTCTCTGTCACCCCTTTTAATCCTTGCAAAAGCCCTGTGAGGGAGGTTAGGGGAAAACATAGGCTACCCAGTGAGCTGTGTGGTTGAATGGAGATTTGAACTCTGAACTCCTCAGCCCTAGCCTGACAGTCCAACCACTACTCCATGCAGCCACTACTCCAACCACATACTCGACATTCTACACAGAAGGAGATCTGGGGCATGTTTGTAACACACCCGTTCTCTCAGCCAAAGATTGCGGCCCAGCCTTTGCCCAACTTGTTCCTTATAGCTGAAAGCTTTCTCCCAAAGCATTCTCTGCTGCGATAATTTCTCCTCCGTGGCCCAACCCTCCCGCCATTGATTTGAAAAGCCCAGAGAGCTGCAACCCTTTGGTTAACGACCTGCTTGGAAAACGTAATTGTCTTGCAGTCAGAATCTACTTCAGCAGCTGCAGCCGGTGTGAATGGCAGGTTGCTCTAGGCATGACATTTTAGGGTTTAAATGTGTTCACCTGCATGTGCAGCAGAGGCAAGATCGATCCATTGCAATGACACCCCATCAGGAGGAGGGCTCAGTTTCAATGGTGGAACGCAGTAGGGTCCAATTCCCAGCATCTTCAGGTAGGACTGGGATTTGCAATATGTGTTGTTGGCCAGAGAACGTCATTTGGCAGCCATGCAAATGTCAGAGATATTTCTGCATTGCAGAAGATTAGACTAGATGATCCTCAGGGTCCCTTCGAAAGCTACAGTCCTATGATTCTATGAAATCCTATGCCAATCAGTGCAAAGAATGATGTGCTAGCTGAAACAATGGCCTGACTTGCTAGGCTCGGCTCCATTTGATTTACTCTTTTATTTGTAACAATGAGGACTGGTGTCTTACTTTAGTTTTAGGTGTGGAGCTACAACTCCATGGCATATCTCCTGCTTTGCCTACAGAATGTCCCAGGTTCAATCCCCGACATATCCAGACAGGGCTTGAAAAGACTGTCTGGAACCCGGGACAGCTGCTGCCAGTCAAGGTTGGCAACACTGAATTAGATCCATGGCCTGATTCAGTAGAAGGCAGCTTCTTAAGTTCTGAGATTTGCCCTGGAGAGAGTTGGATGTTGAAGAAGGGCTGCAAGGCAGTAGCAATGAGGAAGCTAACCAAGAACAAAGCAGTCCCACAGGCGGCAAAATCGGGAGATGGAGATTTGCCTGGGGCTGGTTAATAGAGCAGCATAAATGGGAAAAGTCATGAGTTGTCCAGACTCCAACTCACATCAGCCCCTGCCAGCACAGCCAATAATCAGGAATGATGGGAGTTGTATTCCAGCCAGATCCAGCTACAGGGTCCCCCATCCTTGGTAGAAACTTACCTTGGGAACAACTGCAACTACATTGGGCGTGAGGGGTCCCCACTTATCCGGTTTCCAAAGTCTCCAGTCAGCTGCTGAGAAGGGCATGAGAAAGTTTCCCTTTCCACATACGCAGGTGGTACACCCAACTGTCTACTCCCATAGTTGACAGTTGTCCCACTGTGAGTCTATACGCGGCCGCCGTAGAAATCCAAATGGTTGGACTTCCCCTTTGAGATTTCAGTATACCTTTTGGTGTAGAAGCAGTGGTGCTTATTCCTTAGAGCAATACTAGTTTTTCTTCTAGGCCAAGAGTGGGGAACCTTGGGCTTCCCAGAATGGACAGTGGTGATGAGAGTTGCAAGCCAGCAACATCTGGGTTGGCCAAAGTATCCTCACATCAACTCTAGGCCAAGTTGTCCACTACATCCTCTCCCTGCTAGTGGACCTCCAGATGTCACTGGACTCTGAACTCCCACCTGCGCCAGGTAGCACTGCCAGTGGCAGGGATTGTTGTAGTCCAGGAACACCAGGTCAGAGAAGTCTGGTGTCCTCTTGATCCTGGAATTCCTTAATTCCTTAATTCCTTCCTTCCTTCCTTCCTTCCTTCCTTCCTTCCTTCCACTAAAACTCAGGCAAGGTGGGCTCCAATGTTGTTCAAAACAGTGGTGCTGGGAGAAGGGGGTCTAAACCTTCCTGCCATGGCATTTACATGATCAGACTCCCCCCACCCAAACTGCTAGGACCCCCAGCAGAAAAGGGTACTGATATTGTGCCTACAAACCCCCACCTCCGCTGCTGATAGTCGCAGGAGCTCACACCAGCTTCAGCAGGTGGGTGGTTGAGTGATTCTGATCGGAAAGTCAGTGCAGGGAGATAGTATCAACCCCCATCACCAGCGCCACTTTTCTCATTGAGACTGCAGCCTCCCCTGACTCCTTTTTGATTGTACGCATGTGGGGAGGACCAGTGCCAGGAGATCCAATCAGGAATCTCCTGTATCTCATCTATCTGAACCAGGGATGGGGAATCTCAGGGCTGATGGCTGATTGTAGCCCTCCACCCTCCCTTCTCTCCTGCCCTTGGGGTTCTGCCAAGGCCACATCCTTCTCCAGCCCTTCTCAAGGGCTTTTGTCTGGCTGGGCTGTGTCAAAATAATGCGTCCCGTTTGCCTGGACAGGGGATGCAGAGGTGTATGTGTGGATATATAGGAATTTAGGGCCTTTGGATAGCAGCTAGACAGCTGTGCGAAGGCAAGAGTTGCATTTGTTGCTTCACCCACTTTTGCCTGTAGCCACACTTACTTTTGCATTTGGCCCTGACCACAACTGTATTTGTATTTGGCCCTTGACCACTCTGCACCCCCCCACCCCCACAAGCTGGAAAAGTGACCTCACCTGTAAGCTTAAGATATTAGGTCCCTTTCCTTCCTCTCCCTTGAGTTGTAAATCTGGCTGGCTCCAAGTTTTGCAAAATGTTTTGCAGTCCTCACCATCACCTCTCTGGGGTGCATCCGACCTGCCGCACGACTGCTGCAGGAAGCAGGATTGGCTGCCTTTGACCACAAGGGGAAGTAGGAAGACGCTGGGTTCATAGACTCATAGAATTGTAAAGTAGGAAGGGACCTGAGGACCATCTAATCCAGCCTTTCTCAACCTGTGGGTCCCCAGATGTTGTTGAACTACAACTCCCATCACCCCTAGCTAGCAAGGCCAGAGCTCAGGGATGATGGGAGTTGTAGTCCAACAACATCTGGGGACCCACAGGTTGAGAACTGCTGAGCAGTGCAGGAATATGCAGCTAGCCCATACAGGGACCAAACCTGCGACCTTGGCATTCTCAGCACCATGTTCTAACCAACAGAGCTTTTGTACCTAAGCTTGATGGTTTTGCTATTCTCCTGTTTTGAAACGTGACACTGCTCCTGTTTCCATGTTCTCAGCCCACATGGCTCATGTGCCAGACATCTGGTGGCTGAGATCTCCAGTTCCTATAGAACTGGAATTGGGATGCCTGCAGCAGTCCACCCACCCCCTGCTTTCGTTCCGTGGTTTCATTGGATCGTAGGCTCATGTCCCACGGATTGCATCATTTTCACTTGCTTACTCTGAAAAGCACCTCGTGCTTTGCTGCTGTAGCAAACCATCGTTATTACATTAAATCATGAGAGTCGTGTGGTATAGTGACTATAGAGCCCACTTGTGCTCTGCTGACGATGTGTATGGGTGATTGCAATGTGCTCAGCCTTTGAAAACAGTCTGGAAGCAGCTGTAGCTAGGGCAGAATTGCAGCAACTATGACGTTACCTGAAGGTCCTGCACTGGCAGCGTGAACTACTAGCTCACAGTTTCGAGGATCTGGTAGTGATTTATAAAGCCCAAAATGGCTTAGGGCCCAACTGGAGCTCCCACCCAAAACCAGCTGACCCATTCCGTGAGATACTAATAATAATTTTTTATTTATATGCTGCCTATCCGAGTGGGTTGAGGAACTGCAAATGAGGCAGGTTCGTCTTAAAATGCAAAGTGAATTTGAGAGTTGATGGGTTTCAGTGGCTAGAGGTTTGGGCTAGGTCCTCTGAAACCAGGGTTCAAATCCCCACTCATTTATGAAGCTCACTGGGTGAGCCTCGTAGCCTAACCTACCTCGCGGGGTTGGGGAGAGGGAATACAAAATCTGCTGCCTCCTTGAGATCCTTGGAGTAAAGCCAGCTTGGATGGCTTTAAATTAGGACAAGAAAAACTCACAGAGGATAATGCTATCAATGGCTACTAGTTGTGATGGCTAAGCTTTGCCTCCACAGTCAGAGGCAGAAATGCTTCTGAATGCCAGTTGCTGGAAGAGTGATGCTCTTGTGCTTGAACCCTGCTTGCACAATTCCCACAGGCATCACTTTGGCCACTGTGAGAACAGGATGCTGTTCTGTATAGGCTACTGGTCTGATTCAGCACACTCTTCTTATGCTGTTGGATGGGACAGAACTCGAATAAATGAATGAATTTTGTTGTTGTTGAGTCGTTTAGTCATGTCCGACTCTGCGTGACACCTGGACCAGAGCACGCCAGGCACTCCTGTCTTCCACTGCCTCCCGCAGTTTGGTCAAACTCATGCTGGTAGCTTCGTGAACACTGTCCAACCATCTCGTCCTCTGTCGTCCTCTTCTCCTTGTGCCCTCTATCTTTCCCAACATCAGGGTCTTTTCCAGGGAGTCTTCTCTTCTCATGAGGTGGCCAAAGTATTGGAGCCTCATTTTCAGGATCTGTCCTTCCAGTGAGCACTCAGGGCTGATTTCCTTAAGAGCCGATAAGTTTTATCATCTTGCAGTCCGTGATTGTTATTTTATAAATATTGTGATTTTGCATGTGTGCTTATTTACCGGGACATTTTGCTGTTTATTTTGAGCTGTACGCATCCTGTGCTCTTAGGAGCATGGGTGATTAATAAATGTAATAAACAAACAGAAGGGCTGATGAGGGTTGGATAGAGATCTGGGTTACAGTTCCTTCTCAGCAGGGGTGTAGCTAGCTTCTCTGTCACCCAGAGTGGAAGGGTGGGGCGAGCCGGCCACAGGGGCGGGGGGGGCAATCTGTGCACGGGGGCAGCGAAGCGATCTGTCCAGGGGGGCAGTGCAGCGAGCTGCCCACGGAGTCCGCCTGGCTGGCGCAAGCCCCATGCTGCTGTTCTGGGCAGCGCAGGACCCCAAGCCACTGTGCCACTCGGGCACACTGCAGGCCAGGCCCCACGGTAAGTGCCACCCCCTGCGGTATGCCATTTTGTCGCTTCCTCAGGGATGACACCTGGGGCGGGCCGCACCCCCGCTTCCTACGCCCCTACTTCTCACTCACTGACCATGTGCCAAGCACTTTCTCTCACCCTGTTGCAGCCTTCCACAACCTGGTAGACTCTGGATGTTTTTGGACTACAACTCCCACCTCTCCAACACAGAACACCTATGTTCCAGCTGTGGCTGATGGGATTTGTAGTCTTTAAAATGCCTGGCAAGGGTGTCAGGTTGGGAAAAGCCTGCCTTGAGGTACCTTGCAGTGTTGTTGTATGACTAGGAACAGGAAGGTGGGGTCATCAGTTTCTTTGCAGGAAGGCGAAGGCTCAGAAAGAACGACTTTGATTGTTGCACAAAAGTTTAGAAGCCGGACATATTTTGTGGGAGCTTGCTGGGAAAGCTGGGTGCACTGCCAGTGAACAGACGGACCCTGTTCTGGCTAGTGTGCTGCAGCTGCCACTTTTGGGGGCACCAGAGGGAACTGGGCACTTGGGTTTCTGCACTCTGAATTACAACCCCCCCCCCTGGTAAAAAACGATGTGAGGAGGGCAACCCCCTCTGCTCTGTGTGGGTCATGGTAGCAAATGGCCAGAATGGTTGAAGGCTATTCCTCCTCAGTCGGTAGAGCATGAGACTCTGAGGGTTGTGGGTTCGAGCCCCATTGGACCAAAGATTCCTGCATTGCCGGGGGGGGGGTGGCACATCTAGATGGCCCTGGGGGTCCCTTCCAGCTCTGTGCTTTCAACCTCTGTCGTTCAGTCCTTCCTGATGCCCAGCAGCCACCCATGGGAAATCAGGTGCCCTCGGCTCTCATTTGCCAGAGGGCTGCGCGCATGACTCCCCGCCCCCCGCAACCACCACGTAGGAACCCCCACCCCCAAAAAGCCCCCCCTCTCCTCCGCCTGCTGTGTCAGTCTCTGCCTGGGCTGCAGCTGCGCGCAGTTAGGAGAGTCTCCCGGTGTGGAGGGACGAGGATGCCTCCCTCTCCCCCGGGCCCCTTCCCTCCCCCATTTTGGTCCTCCCTCTCCCCCATCGCAACCCCCCCTCCCCAACGCACACTCCCACGCAGCTCCCACCTCCCTAAGCCAGACCTCTCTCATTCAAGCTTTCACACCGCTCTGCTCATTCAACCGCCGTGGCTTTGTTGTGCATGCGTGGGATTACATTTCAGAAACGAGGGATGGCTGTGGCCAAATTAGACTGATGGAGGGCAACCCCCCCAATCCCCCCCATTTCCTCCTCCTCCTCTTGCTTTTTAAAAATTCCTCCTCCTCTTCTTTTTTGCCGCCCCTTCCTTACTGCGGAGGGTGTTTCCTTCTCTTTCTCCCATTTCATATTTTAAATCTGTAGCTTTTCTTGACCCTGCGTGATGGCGCTTTTATGCTTCGTAGGCTGCCTCTGTTTCTGATTGCTATTCCTGGCACACACACACACACACACACACGGATCACAAACATCACACACCGGCGACAAGGCTGCCACCCACTCACAACACAAAACAAGAAGGGGGGGGGAGAGAGAGGAAAAATCTGCCACCGCTGGTCCCTCAATCTCCTTGGACATCCTGATGTCTTTATAGTGCCACCGAGAGAGAGACCCTGAAACCACTCCCTCCGTATCCTCTCCCCTCCTTTCCCCCCCTCTCCCTCATCTCCATCAGCACAACCTCCCCCCACCCTTTTAGCAGCCTGCAGCCAACCAATCAGCCCCCCCCCACGACACACACACACACACACACACAGCCGTGCGCGCCCTCCCTTCCTCTTCCACACACATGTTCACCATTCCTACCCCTGGCATTAAATTTTCAAACTGCAGGCTACGGGGCCGTTCCTAATTACCTCCTATCCCCTAGTGGTCTATGAATAATGACTACTGAAGGAGCTCAAAGAGGTTGCTAAGAAGAGAGAGAGAGAGAGAGAAAGGGGGAACAAAAAATAAAAACAACAAAAAAGAATTGTGCTATATACATATTTTTCTCCCCACGTTTTTCCCCCCTCCTAAAGGATCTAAATCTGTGACCACTCTGCTCTGGGAGGACGGCAAGGGAAAAGAGCGAGGGAGCGCCAAAGAGGAGACGGAAGAGGAGAAGAGGAGAGCTTGCAGGTAGGGCGAAAGGAGATCTTTCTTTGGGGTGCTTTGATGTCTCTTTGGTGGGGGGCTGCGCGCTGGCCGCTCATTCATCAGCTCCTTTCGCCTTCTTTCCCACCCAGCCCCTGTCCCCTGCCCTCCCTCTCCCCTTGGTTTTATGTTTCTTGCTTACGCCATTTGTGCTTTGGGGAGATTTAGGGGGGGGGAGAGCGCTTCAGAGACAGCCGCGTTGGTCTTTCGGCTTTGGCAGAGTTGGTGAGTGTGCATTGTCTCCCCTCCAAGTGGATTGTTTGAAAAGGGCTTCTGGATTTTCCTTGCAGAATTCCGAGCAAGCTGCATTCCTTCCTTCCTTCCTTCCTTCCTTCCTTCCTTCTTTCCTTTCGTGTGTTTGTTTGTTCTTTCTAAATCTGGTTGGACGCACAAGTGCAGGCGTGAAAAAGAAGTTTGGTTTTGGGGAGGGGTGCTTCTTTTCTTATGTGGGGTGGGGGAGATGTTCGGTGTCTCTGGAGAGTGGCTTTTTTTTAAAAAAAAAAGGAAGTTCAAAGAATGCTAAATTGGTGGTGAGGCTGAGATTGAAGGTTATTTTGGATGATGCCTTCGTAAGGTCTCAGTAAAGTTGTCGGATGAAGACCCCGCATCCCATTATCTCTCGCCAGTGTTTCCATGCGTGGCTTTGATCGATGTGTTTCCTCATTGGTTCCTTTTCCCAGAGAATCGGTCTCTCCTCTGAGCTAGGAAGACCATAAATTGTAGCTAGCATTTGTACTGTACAGCTGTGATGGTTCATTTGGAAATCCCCCCAGGGCGGGGGGGGGGCATGCTGGGAGAGAGAGAGAGAGAGAGAGAGAGAGAGAGAGAGAGATTTTCTCGAGGTCTCCCTGGGGTTCTCTTTTTCCCATGACAAATGTCTTGCCCCCTCCCGACACAAACCGCCCACTGACACGATTATTATTTTTTAATAAATAAATGGGCTCTCCAGAGCCTCAAGGAAGCATCGCCAGCCTACAAAAGAGCCTCCGTGATCTTCCTTCCTTTTTTCTTTTTCTGCTGCTGTTGCTGTTGCAGAAAAGGAAAAGGAAGAAACTGGAAATGTATGCAGGGTGTTGAAGTATTGTTGCAGGAGGAGAGCTGGGAATCGGCTAGAGCCAAACTGCCAGCCAGCCAGCCTATGACATAGCAGCAGGATGCCGTCCACCCTCTGCCATTGAAGAGCTACTCAGAGCAGGCAATTGTGTGCGTTTGGCGCAGGTGTGGTGGCCGAGATCCACAAAAAGCCTCCACTCCAGAGCAACCCTATTAAAACCAACAAAGCGAGGCGACCCGGATGGGAGCAGATAGGTTTGTTGCACCTGTGTCACTGTGTGCGGATGGGCGCATCAGTGCGCTTGGAATTCACCGTGCAAATATTGAACCTTTTTTAAAAAACAAAACAAAGCACAAATGTAAATCCCATCTATGGAAAGGCGCAGAAAACGCACCGTTCAGGGAGGCAGCACGGCTAAGGTGCGGGACGAAACTTTGTGGCATGCACAAATCGTCGCAATGGTGGGTTTGTGACAAAGGAGGCAGGTGGGCAGGTTTCAAAATGAGGAGAGGAAGGCAAAGCTGCAGTGTTTGGCGTAGTGGACAGGCTGCTGTTTGTAGGCCAGCTGTGTGCAGTTAGGTGGGGGAAAGAGGCTCTTTGCTCCAGGTTTAGCCCAGCAGCAGCCTCTTTTTAATAGCAGTCAGACAGATGCCTCCAGGAAGCCCACAAGGCAGGGATCGCACAAGTGGCCTTTCTTGGTTGTTTTGACCTCAGCCCCTGGGGTTCAGAGATAGACTGCCTCTGAACATGGCAGTTCTATCTCTTGCTATCAAGGTTAATAGCTGCCTCCTGCTATTGTGTTTCAGATTGCATGTGGTTATTCTTCAGGGAGCATATAATTTCTGAGTGCTGCAAGGCATGGAAAAAGTAAAGTCCACAAACGCTCTGAAAGCACACTGTTTGTTTTCGGTTTGTTTGAGGGGTGGGTTTGTTTTCGTCTTTTGCAATTTAATCGTGGATATACTGGCCTTTGGACCTTAAATTGAACCTACCCTTTCTCATACACTTAAATCCAAAACAGCCTCTGACTTTAGACCTGGGGCCGAAAAGATGCAAATCTCTTGCTAAAAACCTGCCAAGCCACAAAACAGGATGTCACAGTTTTAATATTATGCAGTTAGATAGGTTTAAAAATCTTGCTGATATCTCTTACTTCAGGGAGCTCATGGGTAATGTACGTGCATACTGGGTCAGTCCATGTTGAGCTTCACAACGACCCTGTCAGGTAGGTTAGGCTGAAAGAGCAAGAAACATACAGGCCCAAGGCTACCCAACGGAGTTTCACGGAGTGAGGATCTGAACCCAAGGAGCGCAATTCAGTTTGCTATGGCTGCTACAATGGCTTTGGCAAAAAAGAAAACCTTTTTGTAGCCCTACCTGGAGCAGCTAGAGGATCGAACCTGTGACCTTCTGCATGCAAGAAACATGCTTTACCACTGAGCTACAGCCCTTCCCTGACGTATTGTAACTGCATATGTTGATGGTGTTCGTCATCCATAGCTCTGGGAGGCTGTTGAGCATCAGAGGCTCCAGATTCCACCCTTGTAGCATAAACCCCAGTTCCATATTGTTTGCCCTAAACTGGAATCATCAAATGCACCTCCCATGTTACTGTTTCCTCAAACTGCCCTGAACTTGGGGTCCGTTTGACCCCCAATACCTGATGAGCAAAAACCTGCTCAGGGAGGGTTCCCCCCCAATCCGCTCTCCCCGTTTATTTATTTTAATGACGTTGTTTGTTGTTGTTTCGTAGGGAAGCAGAAGTCCAGAACGGCAGGGGAGGCGGGGAGAGGACTGTGGGGGCGGAGAGTCGATTTAAATTGGGCTTAATGGATTCCCAAGGCAGCTTTTCGAGATGAAAGTCAAAATAAGACTGAATCTCAGCAGACCCGTCTTTTGCATTAAAGATGCTGCTCTCCTCATCTTAGCTCCTCTTCCCTCCCCCTTCCTCCTTTTCTTCTTTTTAAAGGGGGAAGAGGGAGGGGGGAGATTTCTGTGTTATGTGCACAGACGACAGAGTGGAGTTTTCTAGTCTTATAATGAGGACCCTAATTGAAGAGCGTAACCCTCGTGGGATCTGCATTCACTGACGGCTGTGTCTCTCACTCCTGCTGGACTGTGGCTTTCTGTCTGGGGCGGAGCAGGCCGGTGGTCAGTGTGTAAGACTCAAAAGGTACGGGGGTTTAAACAGTGCTATCTCTATTATTGTTATTATAGAGTGTTATTGCACATCTATCCCGGCTCTCTCCCAAATTGGGATTTTAAGGCAGCTGGTTTAAAATTTGAAAATGCAATCTAACGAAAACAAGCTAGTGAACAAACCATAATTCAAAGGCGTCAGAGCACATTTAAAACCCAGTTTGACCTGACAGCGGGACAGTGAGTCTGCACCTTAGTTTCCAAAGGCGTCTCTGAACGGGAGAGTCTTAGCCAGCTGGTGGAAGGATCGCAGAGAGGGAACCAGTCTAGCCTCTCTTGGGAGGGAATCCCACCATCTGGGGGTAGCCAAAAAAAAGCTGCCTCTCGTGTCACCACCAAGCATGGCTCTCATGTTGATGGGACCTAGAGGAGGCCTTAAATGGCAGTACCTAAGGAGCTACCTCTCCCCACATAAACCGACCCAGACTCTGCATTCATCACCTGAGGCTCTTCTTCGTGTGCCTCTTCCCCGTGAAGTCCAGAGGGTGGCAACACAAGAACAGGGCCTTCTATGCAGTGGCTCCCCGTTTGTGGAATGCTGGCCCCAGGGAGGCTCGCCTGGCACCTTCCTTATATATATATATATTAGGGGCGAGGCAAAAACGTTCCTCTTCAACCAGGCATTAGACTGATTAATATTCTACAGCCTTTTAAGTATGTTTGTGTATGAGGGGTAGGGGGTGTTACTGTTTTGTTGTTTCTGGTTTAACTATTTATTTGTGCTTTTCCTTATATTTTTATCTTGTGAACCACCCTGATATCTTTTGATGAAGGGCGGTATGTAAATTTAATAATAAATAAATAAATCCAGCAAGGGGATCAATTGCCTGACGATCGTAGCACCTGGGCAGGTTTGTGTAGGGAGATATGATCTTTCAGGTAGTCTTAGTGCCCTTAGTGTCCTTTTGGCACTAGGGATTTATCTCAGACACATTATGAAATGAGGCAGGCAGGCAGGCAGGCCAGCAACAACATGAGTGCTCTGCATATGCAGACCAGAAATTGCTTGCTTTGCCTTAACAATATAAGAAGCCCCCTCTGGCCTCTCAGTCCTCCACTCCATAGCCTCTCTTTTGATACACACCCAGTTCTGCTGGATCGGTGAGATCCTGCAGGAGGCATTTGGTTCCTGGGGGGAAGGTGCCTGTGAGGGTCCTGGGTCTTCTTGTACAGGAGATTTCTTGGGGGTCTCCTGTCTGTTAGTCTCGGTGGTCTCTCCAGTCCTCAGCAGCAGGCCCAGAGTCCTGGATCTATTCTTGCTCTTTGTCCAGGCTCCTTAGATTGCAACTCTGCACACCCCCCCGACACTATGTCTGGATTGCTACTAGATTCTGGGGGTCACAACACCAAGTTGGGGAAGGCCACTTTAGCATTAAGACTAAAACCTGGTTGTTATTTTGGGGGGAGATCATCTGGAAAGACCCTTGTGTGACCAGATAGCTGCTGTATCTGTTTCCTGAGAAGAGACGGGGCAATTCACGGGGCAATTCCCAACCCCTCTTTTGCAAATCTGATTTCCAATAAGGCAGAGTTTGACGCAGAGAAGAATCCCGGCTTCACAATTCTCTGAAATGTGTTATTAAAAACGTTTGTACCTTGCCTTTTCGGCATGCGGGTCTAACGGAGGCAGCCCACAAACCAATAATTGAAATTCAGAAGCAAACACAGATGAAAAACGTAACCAAACAGATAGCATCGGAACCAGGCAGCCGGGAAAGGACAAAAACAAGGAGATACACAATAAATAGCCAGGCAGTGGAAACAACATAAGCTGCCTCCAGCCCCCCTCCCTATCCCCCCCACCTCGGACATAACAAGAGGCCTCAAAAGGTGCGCTGGAAAAGAATCACCTTTAAAAAACAGCTTGGGTGGCCTGTTCCCAGGCAACCGTTAGCCGTAACCCAGGCAGCAGGGGAGATCAGAGAAGGACTCTGGAAAATGTTGAAGCAGGTAATGCCAGTAAACATGAGCCAGTGGTGTGATGTAGCAGTTAAAAAAGCCAACGCAATCTGGACTTGCATGTAACAACAACAACTATTTATTTATACTCCGCCCATCTGGCTGGGTTTCCCCAGCCACTCTGGGCAGCTCCCAACAGAATATTAAAAACACGATAAAATATCAAACATTAAAAACTTCCCTGTGCAGGGCTGCCTTCAGATGTCTTCTAAATGTTGTGTAGTTCTTTATCTTTGACATCTAATGTGATGGCGTTCCACAGGGCTGGTGCCACCACCAAGAAAGCCCTCTGCCTGGTTCTCTGTAACCTCATTTCTCGCAGCGAGGGAACCGCCAGAAGGTCTTCAGCACTGGACCTCCGTGTCCGGGCTGAATGATGGAGGTGGAGGCGCTCCTTCAGGTATACTGGGCCGAGGCCGTTTAGGGCTTTAAAGGTCAGCACCGACACTTTGAATTGTGCTCAGAAATGAAGTGGTAGCTGCACTCTGCTCTGTGCTGTTCAGACCACATTTTAAGAAGGACATTGGCAAACCAGAGTGCCGTCCAGAGGAGGAGCGTTCTGTAAGCCAAATCCTACAACGGATGGTTGTAAGAGCTGGGTGTGCTTAGCATGGAGAAGAGAAGATTATGGAAGCTGTCCTCAGAGATCCGACAGGCTGCTGTGCCGGTGACGGAGCAGACTGGTTCTCTGTAGATTCAGGATCGGAACCGATGGCTGCAAAAGGCAGGAAATGGAATTTTGGCTCACGTTCAGAGAAACCTCCCGGCGGGGAAAGCTCTTTGGGAAATGCGGAGCTCTCGGCTGGAGGTATAGGGTAGCAGAGGACGGGCAGCCAGGGGTGCTGTAGTGCAGTCGCATTTTGCCTTGCAGAACCTGCATTGAGTCAGGGATTGGAGTCGATGACCTTCGAGGTCCCTTCCACTTTTGCGGCCCAATGATTTTATACGGGAGAAGGCAGTTGTTGAGGCACCCTGAGCTCTGGCGGATTGCAGGGTAGCCGCAGAACGAGAACAGATGCTCCGACTGCTCACTGTTTACCAGCAACAGTCCCTATTTTCAGAGCCCTGTACTCTATTTTTGCCTTTGTAAGAAGGCCTTGTTAACACTGTGTTGTACTCATTAGAGTGAGTTGCTAGAGCTCTCATTCTTCGAGATTCAGGGTTACGTTTCGGAAGAGACGGGTGTTTCTTGAACTTGGTGCATGTCCCCCAAGGGATCTGAAGAAGCCAGGAGAATTAAGAAGTGGCTCAGAGGTCAAGTCTGCATGCAGCATACCCCTCAACACTTTGAAACCAAAATCCAGGACGCCATCTTCCCAGATGTCATCTTCCTGTTTTTTTTATCGCGATGGCACAGCGGCCATTTTAGTTGCTGTGATCTTGCACGATTTTGCGCTGCGGTTCCCCCCAAAACCCTATTTTGGGGGACACAGCACCCCAAAACGTGCATTTTGGAGTGGCACGCGAGATTGTGCCCCCCATGTTTTCTGAGGGGAAATGGTGTCACGAAATTGAGCGAGATCGCAGCAGCCAAAATGGCCGCTGTTCTCTCGCGAGAAAAAAGGGATGTCTCCGTTTTTTCGGGACAATTGCAGGGTACACATGCAGAGGCCTCAGATTGCACCCCCGTGAGCATGTCCAGGTAGGGGATAGGGAAGGCCCTTGCTTGGCACTATGGAGAGCTGCTGCCAGTCAGAGTAGACGATACTGAGCTAGATGGACTGCTGTGGTAAAAGGCAGCATGTTTAAAAGCAACTCTTCATTCAGGCCCATGAGGACTAGCATCTTACTTAAAGGAAGGGCTATACCTGAGTAGTAGCTGACTTTGGTGTAAAGCAGCTCCCTGTAATCCTATTTGCATCTGGAGGAAGTTCCATGTTTATGGTGCCACCACTGAAAAGGCCCCGTCTCTTGTGTGAGCAATGGAGAGAGCAGGACCTCTGAAGCCACTTTTCATGAACAACTGGTTTGTAAAGGAGAAGACCGCTTCTGAGAATTTATTTCTTCCACTCTGTCTTCTGGTTGCAATGCAGGGTGGCTGGTCAGATTTTGCTTGTCCTGTAAAGTGCAGCAGGCTTGTGTGGATGCTGAGATTGTGTCAGTGCAAAGAAAAAGCAATTATGGTCCTGGGTACAGAGATCATCTACCTTCCTGAGAACCACAGCCCTCCTCCTCCTCTTTGTCTTCTTCCGCCTCCTCCTCCTCCTTCTCCTCCTTTTTTAAAGCACAAGTTTCTAGCCCACATCAATGGCTGGGAAGATACGTGGGCAAAACCGACTGAAACCTTGAGTAAGGCCCGGAAAAGATTGCTTGACAAGAGCAACTACAGCACCTTTCCCCCTCTTTGTGAGGGGCAAAACTGGAATGAACTATGTGAAATATGCAACAATGGAAATGTATCGTGTTTGCCTCCTTTCTCCAAATTGCAGAAATGGGTTTGCCTTGGACTGCCTGGGTCTGAGCATTTGTGTTGTTTTTATGCAGCGCTCTAGCTGTGACCTTTCCAAGCTGAGACCGTCTCCCTGTCCCTCTCCTCCCCTCGCCTGCTGTTCTGCAGCTGTAATGAAAACTTGGCCAAGAAGACCCTTAGCATCTTTTGCAGGCAGAGCTGGCATCAGGACGTTGAGGATTAGGTTGGATAAGGCACCATCCATTGGTCCCCTTAAATAAGAAGGGGCGGAGGGGAGGGTTAGATGCAAAAAGCAAGGGACTGCCCCAGAATCCTTTGGTGAGATCACTCATGCAAGTGAGTCAAGCTACATTATTTATTGATTTGCTCAAGCTATAGTCCGCTTAATGTTATAATAAAACATTTGAAAGCAGTTTATAAAAAGGGGTTGCATGTTCTGCTAAGGCCTTCTCAGAGCAGAACCATTGAAGTTAATGGTCGCAGCTGATTTAAGTTCATTAATTACCCTGAATAGGACAATTCCTTTCATGGAGGTTGTGGGAACACTGCAAGATAGCTCAGTTGGCTAGAACGTTGTGCTGACAACGCCAAGGTTGCAGGTTCGATCCCTGTATGGGACAGCTGCATATTCCTGCATTGCAGGGGGTTGGATGAGATGATTCTCAGGGTCCTCTCCAACTCTACAATCCTATGAGATAAGGGTTGAATCCAGACACTTGGAATGCCAGGTTAAGGGCAGGGGGGTGAGAGGAGCATTGTTCAAAACTAGCCAGGTGCGTTTTGCTACTAGCACGGGTGCTATTGCAACTTTGTGGATATTTCTAGGTGCCAGTTTGATGACCACCATCTTAAAACCTCTTCCTTAGTCCATAGTTAATACCATTTCCATTTTCCTTGTGTGTGTTCCTCCTTCTTGCATACTGGGACAATCATACTGTTGTAAGAGCAAGCTACAGTCAAGCAATGTAGTTGAGAACGTAGCATCATGGAATCTGTTGGAAGGAACAATCATTCCGTTGTGGTGACCGTAACCCAGGTTTAAGGTGGCATTTGGTGCCTAGCTTATATATCTGAGTTTCTAACCCTGGAGAGGAGGGGAGAGACACCAGCAATGAGCCATGCCACTGTACTGGGCCCATAAGACACAGGGCACAGAGGCACCAGCTTATGGTCAGAGATTTCTCCTCCACCGGCTGCCACCACTGACCAGGGGCTACTTCCCCACTCCTTCCCCTTCGCAGCAGAAGGGGATGGAGCCGGCCACTGAAGTCAAGGCGCTCTTGGCTCTGCACTCAGCCTCCTCTGCCGCTTTTGAACGTTGGGGGGCCCTCCCCCAAAATATGGGACGCGGGTGGCGCTGTGGGTTAAACCACAGAGCCTAGGGCTTGCCGATCGGAAGGTCGGCAGTTCGAATCCCCGCAACGGGGTGAGCTCCCGTTGCTCAGTCCCAGCTCCTACCAACCTAGCAGTTCAAAAGCACGTCAAAGTGCAAGTAGATAAATAGGTACCGCTCCGGCGGGAAGGTAAACGGCGTTTCCATGCACTGCTCTGGTTCTCCAGAAGCGGCTTAGTCATGCTGGCCACATGACCCGGAAGCTGTATGCCGGCTCCCTCGGCCAGTAAAGCGAGATGAGCGCCGCAACCCCAAAGTCGGCCATGACTGGACCTAACGGTCAGGGGTCCCTTTACCTTTACCCCCAAAATATTGGGGGGGGCGCGAAAGAGCTCGGCCCCTAGAAGATGGTGCCCCTGGCCAAGTGTTGGCTCTGATCATTGGATGCCAGGCTAAGAAAAGAGGAACGGGTTTCTAGCAAGAAAGGACTAGCAGGTGATCCGAGCCTTTTACCGCCCCTTTAGAGGAATGCGTATTGACAATGACAATGAAGGTACAGCCGTGTGTGATTGATTCTCCCGCCCCCATTCCATTACAAGGTATCAGGAGAACCTACAGTGGTAGAGAGGGGTTTAATTTCAGGCACCGCTGCACTGAATAAGAATAGGGCTTGGCGCCTTTCATCCAGAGATCCCAGGATGTGGCGGGACCTGATCCATGCAGAGCATATCGGCAGAGCTGGCCGTTCTGTCGGGGGACAAGGGGCTTGCTCCAAGCCAGCTGTTTTGATGAAGGAGGCCATATCGGGGGGGCGAAAGACCTGCTCAAGGGGTCTCCTTGCCTTCCTTCCCAGTAACCTGTCCTCCCCACCCCCAGGAAAAGTCACCCCTGTGAAATAGCCCTGCACCATCAGCCTCCAAAGCAATCCATTGATTGAATTTACATGCAGGTGCCTTTTCGAAATATTGGAACCATTGTCGCTTAAAATCTAATAGCCTCCCTTTAGGAAAAGCTGTAGCTAAGTGCACCCAGAAGGCCACAGGTTCGATCCCTGGTTTGGCCAGTTAGGGCTGAGAATGTCGCTTGTCCTGGAGAGCCTCTGCCAGTCCGTGTGGACAATATAGGCTTGGTATAAGGCCCCCATCTGCGCTGTGCATTTGAAACATACCTCCAACATGTTGAGTCCCAAAACCGGGACGTGCGTCTTCCCATCCGTGGTCCTGCTTGAGTCATGTGACCCATGCAAGACCACGGAGTTCAAAAGACACACTTTTTGCAGGGGGCGGGGGGAGCAAGACCACATCACCCAAAATGGGACAATACAGGGTATGATTTAAAGCAGCAACATGCCACTTTAAACAGTCCTATGTCCCCCCCCCCCAAAGAATCCTGGGAAGTGTAGTTTGCTAAGGGTGCTGAGAGTTTCTTGGAAACCCCGACTCCTCGCACAGAGCTGCGGTTCCCATAGTGGCGTAACAGCCAATCACCATTGAACTCAGGGTATTGTAGCTGTCTGAGGGGGCCATAGCCAACCACAGCCTCCAGGGCTTAGGCGGTGAGGGGTGTCTTTCCCAGCCCTCTTCTCCTACATGAAATCCTTTTAACTGGAGGCGCCACTGATTGAACATAGAACTACAGAGTTCAGAGAGACCCCCAGTTCCTATCAGATGGTCACTCAACCTTTGCTTAAAAACTTCCAACGAAGGGCGTCCGCCATCTTCTGAGGTGGTCGGTTCCACAGCCAAACAAGCCTTTGCCCTCAGAAAGTTATTCCTGATTTTTCATCAGAATCTCCCTTTTTTTGCCCTTTGAATCTACTAGTTTGGGCCCTGCAGAGCAGCCGAAAACCAGCTTGCTCCATCTTCCATGTGGCAGCCCTCTTGATATTTCAAGACGGCTATCACATCACAAGAGAGCCTTTTGCATGCAGAGCTGGTCTCTGCCACTTAGCTGGTCTCCCTCCCCTGTCAGGGAGCGATGGCCAGCCTTTCCCCTCTACTCTAGGAGGAGGGGGGGAACCCTCCAATTCTCCTGTAAATGATCATCATTAAAATCCTCCTGCCTCCGATTTATTTTGCTTTCCATCTGGCTCGGAAGAAAGCAGGATGAGGACACACACACACACAGACAGACAGACACAGGCACTATCTATCTCTTTCTGCCGCGCACCAAAGGGAAATGAGCGAGGGCAAGGAAGAGGGGGAGGGTTTTTTCCGCGGCAGGCAATCCATCAATCCTCGGTTGTCAGACGGGGGCCTTTGGAGTTCTCTGCGCCAGGCTGTTCTCCTTTCCAGGAGGCGTCCCTCTCCTTGCCCAGCTCCTCAGAAAAAAAGAGGTCGAGAGAGGGAGGCTGGTTTTCTGCTTTACGGCATACTTGAACTTCTCGCAAGCCAGCCTTTCAGAGCGCCGCTGGGTTCTGGCAACCAGAGCTGCCTGGGAAACGTCAGCCCGTGTGTGGGTCTGCTTATTAGCAGGGCCAGCATTTGTTGAGAGGACCCCCTTCCCCAGCGCTCAGGATGGGGGCGAAGTTTGGAAACAGCAACAACATCACCATCCTGTTGCTGTTTGATAAAACAAGGAGCTTTTAACTCAACGTGCACATGGACCCTCCACCTGGTTTCTCCTCCCAGCCCCTGAATAGTTATCGTCCTGGCTGTGCCAGCAGAAGCAGTACCACTCTATTGCCTCTTGACACAGGCAGCTTTCAACTCACTCTGGTCCCTGTCTCTGGATAATCACTGTCCTGATGGCGCCTTTGGGAGACACCCGGTTAAAATCTCGCTAGTGTGCATTGCTTACACTGTCCTTCCCTGGGGCTCAGCTCCCTTGCGAGGGTCAGTTCCATCTCAGAATGGGGGACCAACTCACCTGGTTGTGTTAAAAATTGTGACTTAAATGGGCTCTCTCTGGCCCCATTATTAGATTAATAAAGTACGTTTTGCAAGTGTAGGATGGCTAAAGGGTTTCTGGATACCAGAGTTATTCCAGTAAATATAATGCATGGAAGGCACTTAGAAACCCTGGCAGTGCATTGTATCTGTCTCTGCATTTATATCTCCTGTTAGCTATCTATCTATCTATCATCTATCTATCTATCTATCTATCTATCTATCTATCATCATCTATCTATCTATCTATCTATCTATCTATCTATCATCTATCCATCCATCTGGGATGGATGGGTGGATGGATGATGGCGAACCTGTGGCACTTCATTTGTTGTGGGACTACATTTCCCAGCAACCACAGCAAGTTTGGCCAATGGTCAGAGATAATGGGAGATGGAGTCCACCACAGCTGAAGGGTCACAGGTATTCAATGTGTGTGTGTGTGTGTGTGTGTGTGTGTGTGTGTTACTTTTCAGGGGCTGCTAAAAACGTTACTGTACTGGCAACTCTATCCAAATATGTATTTTAGTTTATTCTATTGTTATTTTCTTTATTAAAAGACCAGTTATTAACTTTGTATTTTATTGACAATCTGAATGCTTGTTTTGATTTTAAAAGACTGCTTAGAGGTTCTAGATGTACAAACAGCATACCAGTTTTGTTAAATGAAACAAGTGTGTGTGTGTGTGTGTGTGTGTGTGTTACTTTTCAGGGGCTGCTAAAAACGTTACTGTACTGGCAACTCTATCCAAATATGTATTTTAGTTTATTCTATTGTTATTTTCTTTATTAAAAGACCAGTTATTAACTTTGTATTTTATTGACAATCTGAATGCTTGTTTTGATTTTAAAAGACTGCTTAGAGGTTCTAGATGTACAAACAGCATACCAGTTTTGTTAAATGAAACAAGTGTGTGTGTGTGTGTGTGTGTGTGTGTGTGTATACACAATGGAGAATCTGTGGCCCTACAAATATTTTGTGTGTGTGTGTGTATGTATTTATAGAAAGTATATGTATGTGTATATATAATGTAGTATTTATATATAGTGCATGTAGAATATATATTATACACACAGACATATATACAGTGGTACCTCGGGTTACATACGCTTCAGGTTACATATGCTTCAGGTTACAGACTCCACTAACCCAGGAATAGTACCTCGGGTTAAGAACTTTGCTTCAGGATGAAAACAGAAATCATGCAGCGGCAGCAGGAGGCGCCATTAGCTAATGTGGTGCTTCAGGTTAAGAACAGTTTCAGGTTAAGAAAGGACCTCTGGAATGAATTAAGTACTTAACCCGAGGTACCACTGTATATATATAATATCTCCATCCCAGTGTTCTAGTGTGACTGACATGTGGAGTATACCCAAATTATCACCTCACCCCCCTGCATGTAACATACTGTTTTAGCTGACAAGTGCAGCTGTTCCTGTAACCTTTCAAGATAACGACAAAGAGGTATTTAGGGGGGTCCCGGGAGAAAAGTGTCCCCCCACCCACACAAGCACCGTAATTTGGTCTGTGTGGAACTATGGGATGCCAATATTCTTTGCTGTGAAAGCGGTGGTGTCCGTTTAGAGATCTCTGTGCCTGTAGCCTTCCTCGTCTGTCCCCCTGTGAGCCTCTCTGGGTCGCTCAGTTTAAGGCTGCCAGTTGTCAGCCTAGAGATGCTTCCGGACCCTTTTGTCGAAAAGGTTCCGAAGTCTAAGAATATAAGGAAAAGCCTGCGGGATCTCACCAAAGGCCTGTCTTGCCCGGTGTCCTGTTCCCCAGAGGATGTTGGCAAGGTAAGAAGAGATGCAGTTGTCTTCTGCCCCTCAAGTTTTGGTGCTGACCCTTAAAGCCCTAAACGGCCTCGGTCCAGTATACCTGAAGGAGCGTCTCCACCTCCATCGCTCTGCCTGGACACTGAGGTCAAGCGCCGAGGGCCTTCTGGCGGTTCCCTCACTGCGAGAAGCCAAGTAACAGGGAACCAGGCAGAGGGCCTTCTCAGTAGTGGCACCTGCCCTGTGGAACACCCTCCCACCAGATGTCAAAGAGAACAACAACTACCAGACTTTTAGAAGACATCTGAAGGCAGTCCTGTTTAGGGAAGCTTTTAATGTTTAATAGGTTATTGTATTTTAGTGTTCTGTTGGAAGCCGCCCAGAGTGGCTGGGGAAACCCAGCCAGATGGGCGGGGTATAAATTATTATTATTATTATTATTATTATTATTATTATTATTATTATTATTCTGCCCATTCCTCCATGCCTCATCGCCAATGCTCTTTGCCCTATCACCGGGAGATGAATAGCAGCCCTGTTTGCCAACAGGGAGAAGGGGTGCAGGGCAGGCGGAATGGGTTCATGGGGGGCTGGAGCACTGAGATGCCCACTAAGCACCCTTTACCCCCCTTCTGTGTGATTTCTGCTGCTGATAGTCAGGATGGGATCTGTGCTAGCCTTCTTTCAATACCCTTTGGGCCTGCTAATTATTGGGAACCGCAGGAGGGGAGAACATCGCAGGAGGCAGGGACGGCCACCAACTTTGGGTGGCTTTAACAGAGGAGTCGACAAATCCGTGCAGGAGAGGGCTACCAAGTCCTACTAGCCACAGGAAGGGAGAGCGCTCTTGTGCTCGAACCCTGCTTGCAGGTTTTCCACAGGCTGCCCAGTGGGACGACAGGGTGCTGGACTAAATAAGATCTGTCAGAACAGGACCCAGTTCACCCAGAAAGTGTGGTAAAATGGGAACCGATATTTTCTCTGCACACTGGAGCTTGCTATCTACTGTGTGTGTGTTTCCGTCTCATCTGGTCTGTGTTCCTGAGCATATGTAGAGAGCCTCATATGCATACGCATAAAATTACCTGGTTGGTTTTTTTAAGGGTTTGACAAATTCTTCATGGAGGATAGGTCTATCTATAGCCATATTATAATAACGAATATTTCACTTCAAAAATTGGGGCCTGAGTTTGCTTCCTCACCTCTTCCCTCACATCTCTTTTTCCTTTTGTGTTGCGTGTTTTAGATTGTCAGCCTGTTGGCAGGGACAGTCTTGCATGTAAGCCAGTCTGGGAGACATTCCAGCTGTAGAACAGCATACAAATACTCGAAATAAATAAATATTAACCATGACAGCTAAATAGAATAAATAGAACCTCCATCTCTGGAGGCACTATACCTTTGAGCATGGATGCTAGGAAGTATCAACAGAGGAAGGCTGTCGGCATTGTGCTTCTTGCCTGTGAGCTGCTCAGAGGGGGGACATTTAGCTGGTCGCTGTAGAGTAGTTGATGGGCCTTTGGTTTGCATCCCCCGAACTCACCTTTTTATTCACAGTGTGTTGTGTTGCTGGGAATCGTCTCTGGTTTTCTAGCTCCTTTCCTTCCTTGTTGGTACATTACCCAGCACATAACCCTGATTACAGGATTCGTGTTTTGGGATGGGTAGTAGCGGCTGTCGCAAATAAGCCCAAGCTGAAATTAAAGCCTGGCCGTGATGATGGCCGTTCTGTTATTTTAGGTGCAAAGGGGATGTTGCATTGTAGGACCAGATTGCAGGATGTATTGCGCTCTTTGCTCCGGTGGGGACCAGCGAATGCAGTCTGGTACGTTCCTAGAGAAGGGGAAGTTGAGGTGCGTTGTAGGTGTGTGGGGAGGGAGGGGCTGTATCTCAATTTACAGTCGTACCTTAGATCTCAAATGCCCTGGCTCCCAAACGATTGAAACCCGGAAGTGAGTGTTCCAGCTTTTGAACAGTTTTCAGAAGCTGAATGTCTGGCGCGGTCCTGCAGCCAATGGGAAGCTGTGCCTTGGTTTTTGAACGTTTCCAGGAGTCGAATGGACTCCTGGGACACATTCTGTTCAAGAACCAGGTACAACTGTATGTGGAACAAGATTGGAGAGTTGTGCCTTCCTGTATCACCCGGAAACAGAAGGGTTGCAAACACCACTTGGGGGGGGGGGAACCTGTGGCCCCTGGCTTAGCACTACATGCAAACACAACCAAGAGCCGCCAGCTTCATATTGTGTTTATGCACAATTTGGAAACATGAACCACCATGTTGGATGTGCCCATTGCTCGCTGCTTCTTGGGGCAGCACTGATTTCCCACCCCCATGCTCAAAATATGAGCAGCAGAATCACAAGGGAGGAAAGGTGTACAGTCATACCTTGGGTTAAAGTAGCTTCGGGTTAAATCTTTTCAGGTTGCGTCCCGCGCGATCCGGAAGTAACGGAACAGGTTACTTCCGGGTTTCGCCACTCGCGCATGCACAGACGCTCAACATGACGTCGCGCACATGCGCAGATGCGGCAAATCGCAACCTGTGCACGTGCAGATGCGGGTTGCGTTCTGCTCAGGATGTGAATGGGGCTCCGGAACATATCCCGTTCGCATCCGGAGGTACCACTGTACTCAGGTTTAGCAAAAGGGAAATCTGTCGATTTTGATTTCTCTCAGGGCTCATCCACACTTCCTCTCATGCTGCTGCTTTCCCCTGAGGAAAACCGCTCTTTAGCGCTCAGTTGGAACCCATGGAGAGAGCCCACTAAACTAAACTCCAGCATAAGAGTCTCTTCAGCTGCCTCAGCTTTTGAAGTTGGAGTCAGTCCGGGCCCCAATGTCCCAGGCCAGGTGGAAAAAGGCCAGCAAGGCACAGAGCAGGTCTTCCAGGACTCACAGCCAAGATGGTAGGCTGGTTCCTCGGCATTTAGAATCACAGAATTGTAGAATCGTTCATCTAGTCCAACCCCTTGCAATGCAGGAATCTCAGCTAGAGCATCCATGACAGAGGGCCATCCAATCACTGCTTAAAAACCTCCAGTGAAGGAGAGCCCACAACCTCCTGAGGGAATCCATTCTACAGTGGTACCTCGGGTTACATACGCTTCAGGTTACAGACTCTGCTAACCCAGAAATAGTACCTCGGGTTAAGAACTTTGCTTCAGAATGAGAACAGAAATCGTGTTCCGGTGGCGCAGCAGCAGCAGGAGGCCCCATTAGCTAAAGTGGTGCTTCAGGTTAAGAACAGTTTCAGGTTAAGAACGGACCTCCGGAACAAATTAAGCACATAACCAGAGGTACCACTGTATTGTCAAACTGCTCTTGCTGTCAAAATGTTCTTCCTGATGTTTAGTTGGCATCTTGTTTCTTGTAACTTGAAGCCATTGGTTCGCGTCCTACCCTCTGGAGCAGGAGAAAACAAGCTTGCCCCCTCTTCCATGTGGCAGCCCTTGAGGTATCTGAATTTAGAGTCTAAAACCAAGAGTTTGAATTGAGCCCAGAAGCACATTGGCACCACTTAATATGCGAAGGCGGCATAATATGGACCAGGGTTAGCAAATATTGTGCCCTCCAGATGTTGCTGGGTGGACTACAACTAACCCTGGTCCCAGCCACCATGGCTAGGGTTGGGAAGATGGGCGTTGTAGTCCATCAACATATGGACATTGCCAACTTGGCTCCCCCTACCATCATGGAATTGGGTTGCAAGGACCCCTAGGGTCATCCAGTCCAACCCCTTGCTCCTGGTGTCAATCAGTTATCAGCGTTTCTGGATTGTCTTCAAGAGAGCCCCGTGCAGAGTGCATTGCTGTAGCCCAGCTGGGAGGTGACCTTCCCCCTAAGTATCAGAAATCTGGGGAACCGTAGGCTAAGAGAGATTGGAGATGCGATCCGGCCAAAGGCATCTCCTTGAATCCTCGTAGCTGGCAGGGGCTGGGAGATTGTACCGATGCAACACTTCATGTCCTCTGGGAGCAGGAACTCAGCCACAAATGAAACCCTGGATAGATATCATTATTTCTCTCTCTCTCTCTCTCTTTCTCTGTTGGCAAGGGAAAGATGATGCAGAGGCATTGCCAGCTGTGGGAGGCATAAACAAGAAGATGAGAGAGGAGGGGTGGGGAGGGAAGATGGTTCAAGGCAAGAAGGAATCAGGGTATCGGGAGGAACAGAGAGATTGATGAGGAGGTGAGGACTCTGGAGCAAGAGAACCCTCCAGGACGACGGGAGCTCGCCAGCCGGCAAGGGAGATAAGGCTTGCAGAGTCATTCAGAGCAGTGAGAACCTGTAGGATATGGTTGCTTTTCCAAGAGGGGTGGCAAATCTCTGCAGCAATTGAAGGGGGGAGTGAGCTCCAATGGCGTTGAGCCCCCTCTCCATCTTCTTCTCTTCCCCCTCCCCCTTTTGAGTCTGAGCCCAGACATTGGCGCTATGAGGACCAAGGATCATTAGCTGGAAATGAGCAGATGAGCTGCTTTCTTAAAAGGATTGTCTGATTCCTCTATTGATCCGCTTGATTTAGAAGGTGGAGCGGGTCAGAGGGTCATAAATTATCATTTGGAAGCGGGGGGGGGGGGTGGCAGCCAGCGGCAAGGGGGAAAGGAAGGCGGTGCCTGCGGTTTAGCTGCAGGGGCGAGGGATCCATCTGGGAAGTTCGGAGGCAGCGGCATTGTCCAATTCAAGCTTGACAGGGACTGGGAAACCTGTTTGAAGAACCAGCTTGGCAAAGTTCTCCCCAAGGGAGCCAAAGAAAGCTTTGCTGCCTTTCGTGTGCCTTGAGTAAGCTCTTATGTTTCCCTTTCAGAGAGGTGAAGGGACAGAGGGGCAAAGCACTTGCCTGGGCAGTGTTTTCTGGGGTGCCCATGGAACAGCAGAGCAGAGGGTCTGTGATGCAGCAGTAGAACACCTGCTTTGCATGCAGAATGTCCTGGGTCCAACCTCCGGCCTCTCCAGATACAATGTGGTGGGGGATCTTTGTCTGTGTCCCTGTCAGAGCAGACAGTGCTGGGCTCGGCAGACGAAGAGTTGGACCCGCTATAAGATTATATACCAAGTCAGATTAACAAGAGGCCATGTGAACCTGGGACGCGGGTGGCACTGTGGGTTAAACCACAGAGCCTAGGGCTTGCCGTTCAGAAGGTTGGTGGTTCGAATCCCCGCAATGGGGTGAGCTTCCGTTGCTCGGTCCCTGCTCCTGCCAACCTAGCAGTTCGAAAGCACAAAAGTGCAAGTAGATAAATAGGTACCACTCTGGCGGGAAGGTAAACAGCGTTTCTGTGCACTGCTCTGGTTCGCCAGAAGCTGCTTAGTCATGCTGGCCACATGACCTGGAAGCTGTACGCCGGCTCCCTCGGCCAATAAAGCGAGATGAGCGCCGCAACCCCAGAGTCGGCCACTACTGGACCTAATGGTCAGGGGTCCTTTACCTTTATATGATACCCATCATCCAATCTCTGAAGGCCTTTCATATAGATCAAGGGTGGGAAACTCAGATGTGGCCCTCCAAGTCTTTCTATCTGGCCTTCAGAATCCTCCCCGGGCAACAGACCCCAGTAGCCCCACCTCCTGCCCTCCTTGAGAGTTTTTGCCTGGCTAGAATGTGCCTCTTGCTTGTCTGGATGGAGAATAGAGAGAGACGTGTAGAAACTAGCCTACCATAGAGAGGTAATATTTACATGTGTTGCTCCTCCCACTTTTGCCTCTGGCCCCGCCCACCACTGGCACATGGCCCTCTGAAGGTCATCCAGATGAGAATGTGGACCTCAGGCTGAAGAATGCTTCCTTGTCCCTGATATAGATGTTGGAGCAAATCTGTTTTCTGCTGCTGCAGAAGGCAGAACCCAAATCAGCGGGCTCCAAATGACAAGAAAGGGGATTTTGACCCAATATCATGAAAATCTGAAGATGTACTTGATGGCTATTTGGCAGAGGAACTGTGGTTGGTGGAGAAGGCTACCTGAAAGGTAGTGGCCTCTCCTTAGTCAGAAGCTGCACAGCTGCCTCTAAGGGATGTGGTCACAGTCAATTTCCTGCAACGGCATGGGGTTTGGCTAAACCAGTGTTTCTCAAACTCAGGTCTCCAACTGCTGTTGGACTATAACACCCACCATCTCTAGCTAGCAGGACCAGTGGACAGGGATCATGGGAGATGTAGTCCACCCAAGTTTGAGACACATTGGACTAGACAATATCTGAGGTCCCTCCAGCTCTATGATTCCATGTTTCATTGTATGTTGAATACAAAAGGTCTCTAAGGCAAAGGTAGGGGAACCAGTGGCTCTCTAGATATTGTTTGACTCCAACTCCCATCAGCCCTGGCTAGCCTGGGCAATCAGAGACAATGGGAGTTGTAGTCTAGCACTTTATGGAGGGCACCAGGTTCCCACACCTGCAAGAGACATTTGCGTGCACTTTCTTCGGGGAGTGGGGGTACTGTGCAGTTTACTACCCCTCAGTGATTCCAAAGGTTTCTGGGCAGCCCAGGACCAAAGCCTCCTGAGCAGCAGTTGACATGATAAGCATTATCGAAAGCACCATCCCTCAGGATTCCCCCTGGATGATTTTAGCACATCAGCCACAGATGGGGAGGCAGCGAGCCTCTGGAACGCCCCCTCCGGAGACATTTTGCAGCTTGCGAAGCGGGGAGTGAAACATTTTTGCCCCCTTCCCCCATCCCAACTCGAAACCTGGAGCCTTGCCTGCAATTATTCCTCTTCCTTAATTGAAAACGTTGGCCTCTGCGATTTGCTGGAGCTGGCGAGGGACGGGCGCGAACGAAGGAACGTGACACCATCGGAGCACCGCGTAATGGGCCAAGAGGGAGCCTCGATTTATGGATTCCACAGGTTGGCAAATGATCTCATAACTCACGCGAGGGCACAGCCGCAGCGGGATCAGTCAGCAGACGCTTCTCCCCACTGCCACCGCCCGCCTGCTGCTCTGAGGCTACGAGGGGGGGGCGGGAGAGAGCCGGGGCGGGGTAAGATTTCCTCCCCTGCTGGCGCTGATGGGTTCTTGACGTGCAATCCTTTCATGAGAATTATTACTCTTATTACAAACGCGCCCTCTTCAAAACGTTTCGGAGCAGGATCTATATATCTGTGCCTATCTACCCTTGGCAAGGAGGGCCAATTAAGTAGAATTACAATCAGGAGTGGGCTCGCGACGCCACCTTTGGGGCATCCCGCAGTCAGCCCGTCTCTGGGAAGGACTGATAAGGTGCAATCAAGACATATAAATGAGGTGTTGGCGTTGGAGCAGTGGGCGCCCACCACGACGGCCACCGCCGGCTCCGCTTGCTGTCTGCTGAAAGGCCACGGGATCCCAGGGGTAGCATCCGTGCAGTGTGGCTGCAGGACGTAGTGTCTCCCGGGAAGTAGGGGGGAGAAACCAAGTGGCCGGCATCGTTGCCAAGGCCCCACTGGAACTCTCCAGTTGTGTCATTAATAATGGCAGTCATGCTTGGTCAGTGCTTGTCTTTAATCAAACGAGATGTCTTGACGCTCAGGACGAGAAGGAAAATATGCCCAAGGCAAAACAGGGAAGGCTGACCCACCCGATTTCCAGAGGGCTGCTTGCGACATGAAAATACATCGAATTGTAGAGTTGGAAGGGACCACAAGGGTCATCTAGTCCAGCCCCCTGCAATGCAGGAATCTTTTGCCCAAAGCAAGACTCGAACCCACAACCCTCAGATTCAGAGTCTCATGCTCTTCTGACTGAGCTATCCCAGGTCCACAGCAGTTTCCTGGCAGGATCAGAGCGAGGTCCATGTGTACACCTGCATCCCTCTTTCTGTTACAGGGCTGGGGGACCTGCCACCCTCTTCCAGGAGTGATAGAGACTCCAGTCTCTATCAAACCTAGCCAGAATGCATGATAAATGGGGGTGGATGGCAGCTGGAGGGCCACAGGGCCCTGGTCTAATAGCCTTTATTTGGGAAGCTTGCAAGCAGGACATTGCTGACAGCCCCCCTCCACTCTGCTGTCTGTCCCAGCATCTTGTACTCAAAGGTACTCTGCCACTGGACATGGAGGTTCCATTTGGCTAACATCTCCATAGCTGCAAGCACAAGCACCGGCCCATCCTTCTCCCCGATCTCGTTTGCAGCAATGGAAGGGGAAAACAGGACATTCCAGGATCAAATCAGAAGCCAGGATGGCGTCTGTCATTCTAGGAATGGCCTGGGCAAATCAGGACGCTTGAAGGGTATGTGATCTGGCTTCCTAGAATCTGCTATTTAGTTCAGGGGAGGGCAGACTGCAGGAGATACTCTGTTTATCAGTAGATCCCCGGAATATATTAACTGAAACCAGTTGAAAGGATCCCTCCAGATGCTTTTTTAATGCATATCTGTTGTGCAGCATGCCACTGATACATTTCATAAATTTATATACCACTTGATTGTTTAAATTAAAAAACAACACTCAGAGCGGCTTACAAATGATAGCGCATTCGTGCTGGGTTTACACTGAACCGTCCATACATCATTCTTCTTCATCAGTTGTTCTGCAATACTTCCATAATGTTGCTGCATCACTGCCGTCTTTTGGGGTGCAACGATGCAAGAAAAAGCTGACCCAGCTCTGGAATATTTGTGATGCAAAAAGCTGCAGGATTTCAGCAGCCCGTTACAGGACATGGAAACAGAGCTGCGTGTCCACCATGGGACTTTTCCAAGCGCAAACAGGACAACCTACGACTGCCCTGATACCGTTGCGCACCCAAAGGATCACGACTGCAGCCGACCATCTGGTTCGGCCCATTGGGCAGGGAAAGGCAAATTATTTCCATTTCCATCCATGGCAAGATGATCACTGTGAGCAGCAGAGACGGAGGTCATTGCGATGCTGGACACCTCAAACCCCACTGGAGACGGTTGGGATGGTGGAGGAAGAACCAAACGAGCCTTTCTTTTTCTTCTTCCTCCTCTTCTTCCTCCTCCTCTAGCAACTTCATCAGCCTTTCCTGTCTCGCAGCGGAAGAAGTGTGGCAAAGGCGGCAGGCTAAAAATAGGCTCGGCAAACTCATAGCTGTGTTGGCAGCTGCAAAGGTGAAGTCAGCACATCCCAGTACGACGGACGGGGAACCTTTTCCAGAGCGAGGGATGAGTTCCTTTCTGAGCAGCCTTCTGAGGGCCGCGTGCTTGTGGAGGCAGGGGCCAGAGGAGAATGTGGGCAGAGCAATGGATGTAAATTTCACCTGAGTACAGAAACACACACCTGAGTACCAACACACACACATACATCCTTCTGCAAAGTGCCTCTCAGCCTAATCTACCTCATTGTAGGGTTGTTGCGGGGAATTAAATGAGGAAGGGAGGGTGTGATGTTGTTGTTGTTGTGTTGTTGTTTCAATTTATATACCACTTTTTATCAAAACATCCCAGGGCAGTATGCAACATTAAGAACACATTTTACGGAGCATAGTAATAAAAGCATAATAAAAAACAGCACACGATAAAATAATCATAATAACAGTCGTTGTCCCCCCACAGCTTTAATAGGCCATAGATTATTTAATAGCCAGTGGCCTGGGTAAAGAGAAGGGTTTTTTCCCTGGCGCCTGAAGACATGTAAGGATGGCACCAGGAGAGCCTCTCTGGGTATAAAAGCAACAGATAAATTAGGGGGGGTTAGGGCTCTCCTGACAATTCTCAGTGCCCTTTACGAACTACAGTTTCCACAATTGTTCTTTTTTATGGGGGGGGGGGGAGAGATGACTGTTTAAAGTGGTACTGCTTTAAATGTATGTTGCAGATGGGGCCCCACTGAGCTCCACAGCCGCATGTGGGGATTTGAACTCTGGTCTCCCCCAGGTCCTAGTCCGACGCTCCAACCACTGTGCAACCCTGGTTCTCTGGAGCCTGAGGCCACAGGCAAGGAGAGAGCACCCAGCCACAAACTGCTGCCGGCCGACCAGGGTGGTAGCAACAGCGGCCTTCCTGGACTGGCAGCTGGAAGGAGCTTCTCCCCGGCCTCCTCTCGGGAAGGCATTAAGATCAGGAGCACGTACGGCGAGACTCTGTCTAACGGTGCTGCGAGCGGACGCTGATTTGTAGCGGGGCCGAGGAGTGGGGAGGTGGCGTCGCAGGCTCTTCCTGTAGCAATGGTGAGGGGGAAGGAGGAGTTGAAGCAGCAGTGGCGAGGAGGGGGCAGGACCGAACAGGTCAGCTTCGGGGGTGCCACAGAAAGGGAGATTGGGTGCAAATGAAAACCCGGCGTCTCATTTGCACTACATTTGCTTAGCGGTCTGCAGTGGCGCAGTCGCCCAACTGTGTGGCGTCAAGGGATGCCAGGAGGGCTAAGGTGCATTAACATTGTCCAGGCAAGCCGAGGGGAGAGGATTATAGGGGGGCGGGGCTGGGGTTGAAGAGGGAAGTGCATAGGAAGGAATAGGCCTTTTGGTCCCCCCTCAAAAATGGGACGCGGGTGGCGCTGTGGGTTAAACCACAGAGCCCAGGTTTGAATCCCTACGACGGGGTGAGCTCCCGTTGCTCAGTCCCTGCTCCTGCCCACCTAGCAGTTGGAAAGCACGTCAAAGTGCAAGTAGATAAATAGGTACTGTTCTGGCTAGAAGGCAAACGGCATTTCCATGCGCTGCTCTGGTTCACCAGAAGCGGCTTAGTCATGCTGGCCACATGACCCGGAAGCTGTACACCGGCTCCCTCGGCCAATAAAGCGAGATGAGTGTCGCAACCCCAGAGTCGGCCGCGACTGGACCTGATGGTCAGGGGTCCCTTTACCTTTACCTTTTACAAACATGAGTCCTCTGTTCTCACATACACCTTGGCACCATGCAATCGAAGCACTGTGGTACCACTTTAAACCGTCATTGTGTGGCCACCCACAAAAAAAAGAGAATTCTGGGAAGTGCGGTTTGTTAAGGGTGTTAAGAGGTGTTAGGAGATCCCTCTTTAGAAATTGAAAAAGGGCCACAGAGCATCTGCGTTGCTCAGGCTCAGTCCCTGTTTTCTCTACTCGGGGCTAGGAATGTCCCCCTGCCTGAAGTGCAGCTGCCAGTCAGTGCGGGCAGCACTGAGCCAGGTGGATCCATGGTCTGACTCAGTGTAAGGCTCCATTTGCACTTGATGTTTAAAGTATCCGCCCATAGTGGCTGGGGCAACCCAGCCAGCTAGGCAGGGTATAAACAATAAAATAATTATAATTATAATTATAATTACTTGTATCCATCTGTCTTGAGAGACAATTGAGTGCGCCTCCAGGGGTGAAGTAAACTGCTGTGTTGTTGTTGTTAGGCGTTTAGTCGTGTCCGACTCTTCGTGACCCCATGGACCAGAGCATGCCAGGCACTCCTGTCTTCCACTGCCTCCCGCAGTTTGGTCAAACTCATGCTGGTAACCTCGAAAACACTATCCAACCATCTCGTCCTCTGTTGTCCCCTTCTCCTTGTGCCCTCCATCTTTCCCAACATCAGGGTCTTTTCCAGGGAGTCTTCTCTTGGAGCCTCAGCTTCAGGATCTGTCCTTCCAGTGAGCACTCAGGGCTGATTTCCTTCAGAATGGAGAGGTTTGATCTTCTTGCAGTCCATGGGGCTCTCAAGAGTCTCCTCCAGCACCAGAATTCAAAAGCAACAATTCTTCAGTGATCAGCCTTCTTTATGGTCCAGCTCTCACTTCCATACATCACTACTGGGAAAACCATAGCTTTAACTATACGAACCTTTGTTGGCAAGAACTGCTGTGTTAGCAGCACCCAAGTGACCCCCCTGGGGCGCAAGCTTGGGCAGTGTGTCTGGAGATCCTGCGTTGCCCAGAGGAAAAGTCCCCCCCCCCAAGTCCTCGCTGATGGAAAGGAAAGGAAAGCAGATCGAGGTGTTTGGCACCAGCTGGGCTGCAGGAGGTGGTGGAAGGAGGCATACAAGGCTCCACCCAACAGTCTTAGGGACTCCACTCTAGATTTGTGTAGCATTATCATACCACTTTCAACAGCCATTAATCCTGGGAGTTGTAGTTTGTTAAGGGTGCTGTGAGTTGATAGGAGGCCTCCCAGACATACAGTTCCCACCGTGGTTTAATAGTCAGTCCGTCTTCACAGGGAACTCCGTGAACTGCGAATAGGGGCCTCAGAACAGCTCTCAGCACCCTTCACAAATGACATCTCCCAGAATGAGTTGGGGGAAGCCACGACTGCTGAAAGTGGCATTGTGCTTTTGACGACGGATGGCATGGATGTGGCCGCAACTCCTTCCAACTCCCCACACAGGCAGGGCAAATAGGTCTGCAGCGGGGAGCCTGCTGTCCGCCGCTGGCTCCTTGCTCGATCCAGAATCCTGTGAAGGAAGTTGACAGAGGCCTTCCCACTGCAGATGTTTGTCCTAAAATATGAGAAACTAGAAACAGCCACACAGGAACAGGGCTTAAGATGTTGCTCTTTTGTGCTTGCATTGCCCCTTTGCTGAGTGAATATGGCTTTATTTACAGTGGTACCTCTGGATGCGAACAGGATCCATTCTGGAGCCCCGTTCGCATCCTGAAGTGAACGCAACCCACGTCTGCGCAGGTTGCAATTCACCGCTTCCGCGAATGCGCGTGACGTCATTTTGAGTGTTTGCACATGCGCGAACGGCGAAACCGGAAGTAACATAGTCCATTACTTCCGGGTTGCCACGGAGCGCAACCCGAAAATGCTCAACCCAAAGCTACTTCAACCCGAGGTATGACTGTATTTGTAAATGCATTTGCCACTTTTCTGTTTGTTGGGATACTGAAAAAAATTGCATTTTGGTATAAACCACTTTTTAAAAACGCATACCTCAGTTGATTAGAGCGTGGTACTGATAATGCCAAGGTTGTGGGTTTGAGTCCCGTACAGGTGCATATTCCTGCATTGTAGGTGGGTTGGACAAGATGATTCTCAGTGTCCCTTCCAACTCTATAATCCTGTGATGTTCAGGGTGACATATATGGAGTGTTACTCCATTTTATCCATGCAGGAACCCCCATGAGTTTGGTCAGGTGGGAAAAAAACGTGGCTGGCTCAGTCTGCCTTCACACAGCAATTTATCCCATTTCCCTGTTAATTTCCGTGCTATATCTAAGCTTTCACATGACGTAAAAACCGCTTCCAGAAAACTAATGGATTAACGTGCATGTTCATCACTCACTTCTGTTTTATTTGATTCCTGGGTTGGGGGGGGAATCAGTTTGCAGCCTCCTTAACCGGGAAAATCATGGGAATAAAGTGCTGAGATTTGGGGTGATACACCAGCATGCGGTTCTTTCCTGCTGTTTTTATGGGGGAAACTTGGATTACAGCTTCCATCATCCTTGACTTTTGGCCATTCTGGCAGGGGTTGATCAGAGTTTGGGTCAAAAAAATCTGGAGAGCACCAAGCTGGGAGGGGGGGCGGTATCCCTCTTTTAGACTCTACTGTGAGCTATGAAGTAAGAATCCTCAAAAATAGCATTGGGGAACCTTTTGCCCCCCAGACTCCCATCATCCCAACTGGCATGACCAGACCAATGGCCAGGGATGATGGGCGTTAGAGTCCAGCAACACCTGTGTGCCTGCAGCTCTCCCAGCTCTGCTGTAAAAGCAGAGTCAGTCCACTTTTCTCCTTCTCCTCCCTCTTCAGCACTGCAGTTTTAACTCAGAATCAATGAATCAAAACTCATCCAATGAATTAACAGAGATTTTGCTAATCAGGTGGCAGCCCCAATATTCAATACACTCCATTGACTTCTCCCATCCAAAGTCCTTTCGAAAGAAATACGCATTTGCAGAAATCCATCAGCCGCAGGATGTTCAGGCCCAGTTTCTTTCCTTCCAGTCCTGATATTGAAAGGGATCTGTTCTCTCTCCTCGTATCCTCCTGGGTCCCACAACTTTCTGAGGTGGAAGGAATTTGACTGCTTCAGGTTTTGTTCTCCAAACCCTTTCGTTCCCAGAATCAGAGCTGAGGTAGTTGGCGGTTCTGCTATTCCTGTCCTACTCACAGCTCTGCAGATTCTGGAGGGGAGGTCCACAGCAGAGACCTCTTGCTCGTTTTAAACTAATTCAGAATTCACCAATGTGGTACACTTGGGCTCAGCAGTGCCCTAGTAACTAGGGTCATCTAGTCCAACCCCCTGCAAATGCAGGAGTCACAGCTAAAGAATCACTGACAGATGGCCATCCAACCTCCATTTAAAAACCTCTTCCAGGGTGTCCATTCCACCTTCAAATAGCTTTTACCATCAGAAAATTCTTCCCAATGTTTAGATAGAACCTCCATTCTTGAACCTACTGGTTAGCATCATTCATTCCACATTTTACCCACTTTTCCACAAGAATTTCATGGGGAACTATGTCAAAAGCCTGACTGGAATCAAGATACTCTACATCCACAGCATTCCCCTGATCCACCAGACTTGTAACTCTATCAAAAAAGTCTGGCATGACCTGTTCTTGAGAAACCCATGCTGGCTCTTAGTAACTGCAGCATCCTTTTCTAACGCTCTCTCTCTTACATCTCCATAAGCCAGAGATGGCTAAATTGTGGCCCTCCAGGAAGAGGTGGATTTAGGCCACAGGGCACCACAACTATGACTAAGTGCACATATAGAATGGAAGGTGAAAGGCGGGGGGCACCAAAGTTTGGCCTTGCACAGGCTGCTGCTGAATTTGAAAGACCAAAGGCCCCCTCTGCCGCCAATCTCGATGTTGCTCTCCCAACTCTCATCAGCCCCAGCCAGCAAGGCCAATGGTCAGGGCTGATGGTATCGAAGAACAACAGGGAAGCCACAGATTTCCCCACCTCTACCCTAAGTAAAAGGGACGCGGGGGGCGCTGTGGGTTAAACCACAGAGCCTAGGACTTGCTGATCAGAAGGTCAGCAGTTCGAATCCCTGCGACGGGTGAGCTCCCGTTGCTCGGTCCCTGCTCCTGCCAACCTAGCAGTTCGAAAGCACCTCAAAGTGCAAGTAGATAAATAGGTACTGCTCCGGCGGGAAGGTAAACGGCGTTTCCGTGCGCTGCTCTGGTTCGCCAGAAGCGGCTTAGTCATGCTGGTCACATGACCCAGAAGCTGTACACCAGCTCCCTCGGCCAATAAAGCAAGATGAGCGCCGCAACCCCAGAGTCGGCCATGACTGGACCTAATGGTCAGGGGTCCCTTTACCTTTACCCTAAGTAAAAGAACTGGAGATATACCGGAAGGAAGGAGGATTTTGGAGGAAAAATCTAGAACAGCCTCCGAGGGTCCCAGCTCCCCCCTCGCCACCCTCTGCCCCTGCTCGGAGGCCTTGCTTTTGTTGCAGGCGCATGAGGTGTCTCTGGCTTTCAGAGGGAGCCTGCGATGCGTGGCGCGCATCAAAGCTCACCGATTGTTTCTTTGCGCAGGGATTGTGCATCAGTCCCATTAAGCCCCGCCGATACATAGAGGGAGAGAGTGTGGCACTGTTATTACCGAGAGCAGAGAAAAGAACAAGCTTTTAGACGCATCTTTCCAAACCTGAGAGGCTGGGGCTGATGGTTGCCAAGAAAGAGACAGACATTAAAGGGAAGGAGGAAAATTAGATTCCTCGGGTTACCTTAGTTACCCAGTTTCTAATGACTCCAGCTTCTGGGCCCCATCACCTCACGCGTATAAGGATTCTCTGGAGATTGCCCTGTTAATAAGAGAGAGTCCCTTGTTCGGGGGTTTTCGGAGAAGGAGGGTGAAGCTGCCTCCTTGGAGGAGGGGGGGTGGGGGAACGCTCCAGGAGTCTTTTTAATACTCTCTTTTTGTGCGATGGCTGGGGGGTAATCTATATCTCTCTGTCAGTAATTGCCTCTCCTTATACCTGTCTTTCTTCCGGTAATTGCCTGTGCAGGCCTCGCGAAGGTTTTGGGGTGATATTTTGGAGGAGATGCTGTCAGCATTTACCTGGAAACCAACGATTATGGAGAGCAACGAGGAAGGCGTTGGTCCTTCGGGGTTGTAAAGCAAAGATTGTTTGAAGGAACAGGGTAGGGTGGGGGGGAATTGCTTAATGGGAGCAGGCCTGTGGCAAGCCCATCGATTCACCACTTCTCCTATCTCTCCATTTGCTCTCCTGTGTGAAGGTTGTTCTCCGTAAAGCAGGGCAGGAGCTAAGATTAGGGGGGTTCTCTCGTGTCCCCTTAGTATCTAGTTCACTGCCCATAACCCCACTTTTCTCTCGAGATTCGTGTTAGAACTGGACCGTGCACAATTTCACTGCACCCCCCCCATTCAACATATTTATTTTTGTTTAAAAGAGGCAAGAGGGGGGAAAGAGAGAAAGAATTCCCACTTCATCCAAAAATGAATTTTATTCATGTGTTTATTTCATACCATGTATATACCTGAAAGCAGTTTACAAAAATAAAGATGAAATAAATAATCGGGGGGGGGGGCATTCAAAAAGCTATTCTGAAACTTTTTAAAAAAAAATTATGAAAAACAGTGGTCAGATAAAATCCAGATTCAAACAAGATGAAATCCAGATTCAAACACAGGTCTGCATTCTGCATGTCTGGGTAGGCTTGTCAAACCAAAACGGTTTTTAGCGGGCTCTGAAAAGAGTACAGCGAAGGTGCCTGTGTTCAGTCCATGTTTCCTGATAAATCACTGCCCCTGTTTTCTGTGCATGTGGGCATGGAAAGATACATTTTTTGTGTGTTTTTTCCATTTTAGCACACCAAAGCGAAAAAACAGATACCCATCAACGTAAGGCAAAAAGAACATTAACACATCAAATAATAATCTCAAAACCTTAACATAAAAATGGTCTTTCTCTATAGACCCGACTTCCCATCTACTCCTTACTTCACTTTCTCGTCTGTTGTACACTGCCATCACATAACAAGTTAAATTAAAGTTTCCTAATCTTTAGTCTATCTTAAGTTTTACATCATACTTGAAGCTGCTACTGAAGTTATTCGAATGCTGCAAATGACTCTAAGCTACTATTATTATTTTCCAGATAAATTTTGAAGACTTCCCAATTTGATATAAATACCTGTTTTGGTTTATTTATTTTTTTCTGACAAGCTATCTAATTCCGCATATTCAGCCAGTTTTTATATCCATTCTAATCTTGATGGAACTTTGTCACTCTTCCAATTTGCCGCAATGAGCACCCTTGCTGCAACCGTAGCATACAGGAAAATCCCTCTTACCTTTTTGGGCATGGAAAGATAAGTTTGCCCTCTGTGATTTAAATCCATGGAATCGTTGAGTTGTAGAGTTGGGAGGGACTCCGAGGGTCATCTAGTCCAACCCCCTTGCAGTGCAGGAATCTTTTGCCCAATGTGGGGTTCGAAACCACAACCCTGAGATTAAGAGTCTCACCTTGGTGCGGGGAGGAGAAAGATGTGAAAGGATTACCATAGGAACCTGCTTTACCCCAGGTTTGGTGATCTGTCCATCTAGCCCAATGCAGTCTGCTCTGACTGGCAGTGCCTCCCCAAGGTCCTGGGCCTAGAAGGGCCATCCCCCAACCTCTGCTGGTTGATCCTGTTTTGAACCGGGGAATTGAACCGGGGACCTTCTGCATGCACAGCATGCTCTCTACCACCTGAGCCATGGTACGCTATGCTCCTCTCCGTCTCCTCTCTAGCACAGGTGCATTCAAATGTGCACCCGTGAGATACTAAATCCCCCTGCTGTGCCCACCCTGTGGCTGACAGAACTTCATCCTGAGCCGTTGATAATGTGCAATAGGACAATTAAAGTGTCCTTTCGGAGTATATCTTTAACCAGAGAAACAGTTGCACGCTCTCTTTGCTTTTAAATCAGGGCAGGAGAGGCTACTGAAGATGATGCATGCAAGAAGTGCAGTAAGGTGGAATGAGGCAGGGGGAGGCGGAGAGGTGCTCAGGAAGCACCGGGGTGCTACAGGCACCCCTCTTTTCACAGCTGTGAAATATCGGAGTCGTATGCTTAGGTGAGTAGTACAGTGGTACCTCTGGTTGCGAACGGGATCTGTTCTGGAGGCCCGTTTGCAACTTGAAAAGAACACAACCCAGAGCGGCGCGCCTGCGCACACGCAGGTTGCGATTTGCTGCTTCTGCGCATGCGTGTAACGTCATTTTGCACTTCTGTGCATGCGCGAGCGGCGAAACCCAGAAGTAACCCTTTCCGATACTTCCGGGTCACCGCAGGACGTAACCTGAAAGAACGTAACATGAAGCGGACGTAACATGAGGTATGACTGTATAGTATTGCACAGGGATCACCAGAAACAGTGGTACCTTGGGTTAAAAACTTAATTCGTTCTGGAGGTCCGTTCTTAATCTGAAACTGTTCTTAACCTGAGGTACCACTTTAGCTAATGGGGCACCGCTGCTGCCGTGCCACTGGTGCGCGATTTCTGTTCCCATCCTGAAGCAAAGTTCTTAACCCGAGGTACTATTTCTGGGTTAGCAGAGTCTGTAACCTGAAGCATCTGTAACCTGAAGCATCTGTAAACCGAGGTACCACTGTACGCAGGTAAGCCACCGCAAGTTCTATAACCCAAATGTTGCAAGGAGCAGAAGTGATTCAAACACAGCGTCTTAAGCCCTGGGGTGGCTATATGGCAGGGGTAGTGTCTAATCCCGCCCCCCTAAAGCAGCGGTTCTTGATCATTTTCGGGCAACTCATCCCCTACCCCACCCTGTAAAAAGCATTATTCAGAACATTGGTTTGCACAACCCACTAAGGAAGACAGCAGCACAATCACGTTCAAAACGGGAAGCAATTAATTCAAATTTCAATTAAAACTATTTAGTTTAATTAATTCAACAAAACCGAGGACTTGATCCAGTCTGACAGTCATTTATACCTCTTGCCACCCGCTTGACTCTTAGCATCCCTCAAGGTAATGCCAACCCCCTCCCCCCCCCCAGGGATAGTGCCCCCCACGTTGGGATCCACTGGCCTAAGGCAGGCCCTTCTTCCCTTCTCCAAGCAAGGTGGTTTTTGTGGCGGCGGCGGCAAGAAGGAATACTTTTTTTAAAAAAATCAAGCTAAACAGCAGCCCCTGCCCAGTGCCCTGATGGGGATGAAGGGCACATCAGATTAATCATCGGGTAAACGGGTGGGACGCAGGTGGCACCGTGGGTTAAACCACAGAGCCTAGGACTTGCCGATCAGAAGGTCGGCGGTTTGAATCCCCACGACGGGGTGAGCTCCCGTTGCCCGGTCCCTGCTCCTGCCCACCTAGCAGTTCGAAAGCACGTCAAAGTGCAAGTAGATCAATAGGTACCGCTCCGGCGAGAAGGTAAACGGCGTTTCCGTGCACCGCTCTGGTTTCGCCAGAAGCGGCTTAGTCATGCTGGCCACATGACCCGGAAGCTGTACGCCGGCTCCCTCGGCCAATAAAGCGAGATGAGCGCCGCAACCCCAGAGTCGTCCGCGACTGGACCTAATGGTCAGGGGTCCCTTTACCTTTACCTAAACAGGATGGGGTGGCGAATAATTCCCTCTCCTCGGCTGACCTGGATGAGGGAGTTTGTGCAAAAGAGAGCATGGGGTAGCCACCTGCATGCAAGCCTCCAAAGGGTTGGCCAAGGATGAATGTGCCCTGAAAACATTAGCCATTAAGCCCACTGTATTTAATTCAAGGAGATAAGGAGAAGTCCTCAAGTCAGGCCAACGATTCCACCTCGTCCTGCTTTCTCCTTATGAGAGGCAGCTGGCCAGATGCTCCCAGGGAGCTGGACGGGTTACGATGAAGGCGACAGACTGTGGGTGCTGCTCTTTGTGCCTGGTATTCCGATATAGGCTGCCTCTAGCCATGAAGGTTCCACTTGGGTTTCTTGGCCTGTTCTGTGGAAATATTAGAGGAGGGGGTGATACACTGAGCCAGGCAGTTGGCCCGATGCTGTCTGCTCTAGGGATGGGGAACCAAGGGCCAAATGCAGCCCTCTGGACTCCCTATCTTTGTCCCCTGGGTCTCTCCCCAGGCCACATGCCCTCCTGAGCCTCATCCCTGACCAGCCTTGATTCACACCATCCTTGGGTGTTTGTGCCCTGCTGGAAAGCATCACAGAACTCTGATCACGCTTCTTTCTCGCCTGGATGGAGACGGAGTATGTGTTTTGACAAAGGTCTACCCACTTTTGCCTTTGGTGCATGTCTAGCTCCAGGGTGTGGCATGGCCTGGCATAGACCCAGGCCCAAAGTTTGGCAAAGGGACCCAGCACCCCAACAACAGGTGATAAGGTAAAGATAAAGGACCCCTGGGTGGTTAAGTCCAGTCAAATTCATCTATGGGGTGCTGTGCTCATCTCTGCTTTCAGGCCAAAAGAGCCACAATTTGTCCGCAGACAGCTTTTCCGGGTCATGTGGCCAGCATGACTGAACCGCTTCTGGCACACAGAACACTGTGACGAGTGCCAGAGCGCATGGATACGCCATTGATCTTCCTGCTGCAGTGGTACCTGTTTGCTCACGCTGGTGTGCTTTCAAACTGCTAGGTTGGCAGGAGCTGGGACAGAGCAACGGGAGCTCACCCTGGCGCGCGGATTCGAACTGCCAACCTTATGATCGGCAAGTCCAAGAGGCTCAGTGGATTAGACTACAGCGCCACCTATTCTCAGTATTAATGGAGTATCAACACCCCTGTTCTCACTATTAATGGAGCAGATCTGAAGTAGTGCAAGAGACTTCTTCTTGCATTCCCTGCCTCACCAGCACACCAGTCAGGTCCCACACACTGAAGAGCACATTTTAAGATGGCTGGATCAAGCCAATGGCCCACCTAGTTCAGGCATCCTGTTCTCCCAGTGCAAACCCAGATGCCTGTGGAAAACCAGGAAGCAGGATCTTTGCACAAGAGCACTCTTCCTTCCCGTGGCTCCCAGCAACTGACATTCAGAAGCTTTACTGCCTCTGACCTTCGAAGCAGGGCAGAGCCTTCTCAGGGGCCTTCTCCTCCATGAATTTTTCAAATCCTCTGTTAAAGCCATCCAAGTTGGTGGCCATCGCTAACCTCCTGCAGGATCGGGCTCTGTAGATCAACTATGGACTGCGGGAAGAAGTCCTTTATTTTACCTGTCCTGAATCTTCCAACGTTCAGCTTCATTGGGCATCCATGAAATCTGGGTGATTAGTGCAACTTACAGTCTGCATAGGCAGAGCATGCATGGTGTTTTGGTTGTTGTTGTTGTTTATCCAACAAAACACTGCATCTTTCTTTCTCCGCAGTATGAAACATCCATTGCAAGGGCTTTGTGGGGTGTTGGTGCAGCAGTCCCAAGCCCTGGATTTTTGAACTGGGCCCCAGATCTCCTCTACCTCTTCCATCATCATCATCGTTTATTACAGGGCTGCTCTGTGCCAACTGCAGTAACAGAGACGCAGCAGGCACACAGCACCTTCATTTGCTCAGGGACCCAGATTTGCACTTACACATGTAATTTAGCATGTGCAAATCTTATGGAAATGTGTGCCCCGAATCTTTTTAAGCACCCACCAGTACCCCTGACCCACCACATCCATGCCTCGCAGATTCGGCGTGGTTTTTTCAGCGGTTGTGATCTTTGTTCCTTCCAGCAAGGCATCCGATCGCAGTGACCTATCGTGGAGCGTTTAATAAGGACGGGTAATCAGTTTGGGAACAGCTCCCCTGGGAGCCCAAAACCTGTCTATCCAAACTAATTAGCAAACAACTCTCCGCCAGCCAATGGGTTTGCGGAAATTAGAATCTGGGGGGGAGAGGTGGCTAAATGGCGCAGTAATTTATTCCCCTGTGAATAATTTGGCCGGCGTTGCTTGAAACCCCCCCTGGCCATTTTTATTTTTTTATTTTTTGAGCGTAAGCCTGTTTTCCAGCCCACAGTTCTTCCCATCCCTCCCACTCACCTTCGCCTCCTTGGAGATGGGAGGGAAGTGATTGTAGCCAGAAGCCTTTCCAGCTTTCTGAAGGTGGTAGGGTTTAGAAGTCGTCAGGTTTTTTTATATATTAAAAAACCACAACTGTGCAATTGAACTTCTAGCTAATACCTTTCATTCCTGGGAGCAGAAATAAGAGGGGAGCTTGCAAACAAAATTAATACATTTTCTAATTTCTCTCTCCCCTCCTTCCTTCTCTTCTTCATAGCCTACTTCCCAGAGATTTAGCATTTTCAAAGTGTTCCGTCAAGGTAAAAAACAACCCCACGTACGACAATGGGGAAGTGCTGCCTTTCTAGCCCACGGCCAGTGCAGCTTTAAAATGAGGTCCCAGGTAGTCATGGTTACCTTTCCTCTTTGGGGAGAGATGGAGATGGCTTTTTCCCCCGTTTTCAGCCTTCCGCCTTTGTGTGTGCGCGTTATCAGACAGAACGTTCAGACAGAACAGTAATCGGTGTTCACACATGCAGCCAGGGACGCAGTAGAAGAGGCGGACCAGCCCAGGCAAGCGTCAGGGTGCCCCCCTGGGATTCCACAAAGCTCCTGGGCTGAACACAGACTGCAAAGGTTTTTAAAGAGAGTCTGAAGTGGATCGCTGGGAGCATCGCTTCGGGGGGTGTTAAGCCCAGGGGTAGACAGAGTGGTGCTCTTGGGATGTTGTTAGACTCCCATCAATCCCAGCCTTACAAAGATCCTGCCAATGGGCCACCTAGCCCAGCATCTGGTTCTCACAGGGGCCAACCAAATGCCTGTAGGAAACCCGCAAACAGGATCCGAGCACAAGAGCAACTCTCCCCACCTGGGGTCTCCAGCAATTGCTACTCAGAAGCATTGCTGCCTCCGATTGATCGCCGTTATCCTCCATGAATTTGCCTTAATCCTGTTTTAAAACCTTCTGGTTAAACCACAGAGCCTAGGACTTGCCGATCAGAAGGTCAGCGGTTTGAATCCCCACGACGGGGTGAGCTCCCGTTCCTCGGTCCCTGCTCCTGCCAACCTAGCAGTTCGAAAGCACGTCAGTGTGCAAGTAGATAAATAGGTACTGCTCTGGCGAGAAGGTAAACAGCGTTTCTGTGCGCTGCTCTGGTTCACCAGAAGCGGCTTAGTCATGCTGGCCACATGACCCGGAAGCTGTACGCCGGCTCCCTCGGCCAATAAAGCGAGATGAGCGCCGCAACCCCAGAGTCGGTCATGACTGGACCTAATAATTTTATAATGAATGAATTTAGAGTGTTGTTTGTGTTGTACTTTTGTATTGTTTTATTGTTGTTAGCCGCCCTGAGCCCGGCTTCGGCTTCGGCTGGGGAGGGCGGGATATAAATAAAATTTATTATTATTATTATTATTATTAATGGTCAGGGGTCCCTTTACCTTTACCTTAGGTGGGTGGCAGAGGCACCATCTTCTTGAGACGATAGAGGGGGCCTGACGTCACACGAGTGTGACATCACAAGGAGCTATGGGGCAGAGTCAGACTTCCTCTGAATATTGGAGGGTCTCAGCCCGCTAAAAAAACACAAAACCATGGGGGGGGACTGTATAGGAGCTGGCATGTATGGCTGGTGGCAGTTGGAGGGTTTATTTTGCCCATATTTTGCCCCTGCTTCTGTTTTATTTCAGAACAGCACACAAATTTGCCAGACCTGTTTACAGAAGCCAAAGTCAGGATAGGTATAAGCAGCTCAGACTGCGATCGCTCATTTAAACTGCTATCGGTGCTGTTTCTCCCCAATTCGTCAGCCTCATTTCCCTTCTCTGAAAAGGGCATTTGCCCGCCCACCCCCAACTAGGTGATCCTGTCTGGCATGCAGGAATAAATCCAAGCTCAGATCAAACTCAGACTGGTAGAAGCTCAGAGGTTCCAACCAAGCCAGTGTCATGTAGTTGCAAGGATCTGTTTCCTGCAGACATACAGGTTGAGCGGGTATTGAGACAAGGAGGCAGGCATGGTGGCAGCATGAGGGCGGAAGTAACACTAGCCTTATCCCTCTAGATAAGCGCTCTTTGCCAAACCCCCAAAACCCTCCCTTTGTGGTACAACCTTTTCCCATCAATCGGACGATTCGTAACCTCCTGGCTTGCAGTGGCTTTGTTAGGGGGTGGCTCTGGGTTTGTGTGTGTCTTTAGCCCTGGGTCTTTTGGTTCCCCGCCCAGATCTCCTGCTCTTTCCCTCCCCCTTTTCACCCCAGCTGCCTTTTTGCTCCGCTTACGGGTTGGCTGGGTGCATTACAAACCCTGGTGCCAGCGAAACCCAGCCAACTGCCATCTTAATTTGCCCGGAGGCCTGTGTGGGCCACGTCTCTTAATTACCTGCTGCCCTGCCGATGGGCATGACTCAAGCGACATTCCAAAGCAGCTTCAAACAAAGAGGGGCCTAATTTGCCCATTGGGGTCTGTTGCCATGGAAACCTACGAACACAGGAGGACCATTGGCCCATCTGGCTTCAGTCACCGGCAGTAGAAGCTCTCCAAGGTTTCAGACAAAGGTCTTTTACCTGGTGCTTTTTTTCAGCCGGAGAGCGCCGGAGCACAGTTCCAGCAGCTCTCATGTATGTGCCATTGTGGGCTAGTGCTCCTTCCACCTGTGTCTTGCCTTTTACATACTTCTGAGAAGCCCCAAATGAACATTTCAAGTCAAAACGGAAACTGGCCAGTGTGTGTGTTATGTACTGAATTGAATAGGATCCAAAATGCAACAGTCTGATTGGTCTGCAGGAGCCACCCAATCCAGCTCCAGGTGGAAGTGAATCCACAACCTGATTGGCCTACAGGAGAATTCCGGAATTAGCCAATCACGTGCAGCCCATTGTGTAAATAATGTATATAAAGCAGACATTCTGGGGGAACTTCCATTCCTCCTCACCACTATGAGCTGAATAAAGAGCATGAAATCCATTCTCAACTCTGAGTATATTTCAGTGTGTAAGACCCCTTTTTTTAGATCTATGGCTCCACCTAGCTCCTAGCCGCTCCTAACCGTGATTGGTCCAGCTACGGCGCGGGCCCAATTTGTATTTCCTTTTCCTCAGTCCGTCTCCCGTGTAGCGGCAGCAGGCTTTAAGCTTTCCATCCATGCTCTACCATTGCGCATGTGTGCACAAGGGCCCTTTCAACCTGCCCTAACCATCCGTATGAATCTAAGAGAATGAGGGAGGTGGGGTGCATTTATTTGACCTCCACCAGAACTGGGGGCAACCCCCAAACCAGCTAGGAAGACAGCTTGCCATAGTTTTTTGCACTTCCGCGGGCAGTGAATGCAGCAATTGTCAAACCACCATTTGATGAGGGCTGCCCCGAGTCGCTGTAGCAACTTCATGGTGTGTTTCGGCACCTGTTTTTCTAGAGAGTGAGAAAAGCGCTGGTCTTCCCCAACTTATGGCTAAGCTGATTCAAAAACACCCACCCCACTCACACACGAAAACAAAGTTCACCGCAGCCAATCACAAACAAGCAACCGCACCCTAGGCCAACCCCAATTTCTCTCACCACCAAAGGAACACAAGCGAATGGCAAAGAGAACCTGCACAAGCGATGCTGACACAAAACCCCACACATACTTTAAGCAAATTGGAAACATCGCCTCCCCACCCCACCCCCCTCGCCTTTCCCCCCTCCACCTCTTCCCCCCCCTTTTCTTCCTAATGTAACCCTGATGTCTCAACAAATGAAACTGACCTTTGGAAAATGTAACTTGAAAAAAGAGACATTGTGCATACCTTTGTAAACCAAGAAAACTTTAATAAAAATATTCTTTTTACAAAAAGAGGAAAATACTTGGGAGATGCTGGGGACAGAGACCGGGACCTGCTGCATGCTCAGCTGATGCTGCGCCACTGAGCCACAACCCCCCTCAAGCTCCCTTATACTGAGTCAGTCCATTGGTCCATCTAATTCAGTACTGCCTACATGGACTGGAAGTGCCGCCTCTGGGTTTCAGATTGCGGACATTCTCAGCCCCTCCTGGAGATGCCAGGGTTTGAACCTGCGTCCCCTTGTGTCACGAGGGAGCTGACAGGCAGCACACCTCCTCATCTGTCTATTCCCTGAGATCTTGCGTGCTAAACCGATGCTCTGCCACAGAGCTACATCTCTCCCTTGAGGGCCAGTGTGGTGTAGTGGTTCAGAGCAGTGGACTCGTAATCTGGTGAACCGGGTTCGATTCCCCGCTCCTCCACCTGCAGCTGCTGGGTGACCTTGGGCCAGTCACACTTCTCTGTAGTCTCTCAGCCCCACTCACCTCACAGAGTGTTTGTTGTGGGGGAGGAAGGGAAAGGAGATGGTTAGCCGCTTTGAGACTCCTTAGGGTTGTGATAAAGCAGGATATCAAATCCAAACTCTTCTTCTTCTTCTTCTTCCCCCAATCCCTCAGTGACCAAAGCAGGCCGATCCGAAAAGGACACCTGGTTTATCATAGCTGCCTGAACCATGGCTCAGAAGAGCAGTACAGTTGTACCTCAGAAGTCAAACAGAATCCCTTCCGGAAGTCCGTTCGACTTCCAAAACGTTCAAAAACCAAAGCTCAGCTTCAGATTGGCTGCAGGAAGCCGGGGAAGCCCCATCAGATGTTTGGCTTCCAAAACTCGTTCAAAAACCGGAACACTCACTTCCAGGTTTCGATCGTTCGGGGTCCGATTTGTTCAGGAGCCAAGGCGTTCGGGATCCAAGGTACAACTGTAGAAATGCCGGTGGGAAAGCAAGGGGCATTTTGCAGCCTGCAACAGCCGGCCAGTCCTACAGGGGAGCAGAGATGCAGATTCTAGGTTCTGTTTGTTTTTCTCTCACATGCAGCCCCTATGCAGAGAGCCATGAAAGATTTTTCTTTCCCCCCCTTTCCTCCCAGAGACCAAACAAGTTCCACCAGGTGGCTTTAAGCCTCTTGAAATTAAAAAAGAAAGAAAGAAAAGAAAATAACAAGGCACCTCAAGGTCTGGTGGTGCGTGCGCATGTCTCTGCATTTGGACTGTGATTGATGAAAGATCAAAAGCTCTGTTCCTGGAGGATCACTGCTTATGGAATGAGCAGACGTGGGAGGGAAGGAAGGATTTTTGTTTTGTTATGAAATGGGGGCGCGAGGAGAGGGGGCAGCAAGCTAGAGCAGAAGCCCGGGGTCTCTGTGCCAACGCAGCAAAGCTTTCCCGCAGGAATCTCCAGCTCCCTGTCGTTGAAACGTTTTTATTTCCTCGCCGTAATTGGATCCTGGCGAAATGGCGCTGTACTATTTAGTGCAGCAGACTTGCGGGATACTGACTTTCGGAAGAGCCTCTGCCGGATCAGGCTTAGCTCCCACTGGTTTCAACAGGAGCGGAGTGTAACGGCTAGCTTATACAGCGTGATCTTAATGCTTGCCTGCTCAGGAGTAAAGCCCGCTGAATTCAGTGGCACCTACTCTCAGGTCAGTGTGTATAGCAGGGATCACCAACGCGTGCCCTCCAGATGCTGTTTGAACTGCAACCGACAGCGTCTCACATTTGGAGGGCAGCTGGTATATAGGATTGCAAGCTTAGCCTGGATCTAATCCACCATGTGGCGAATAATGACCATAGACCACTAAATTCAGAACCTGCGATCAAGTGATAAGTACTTCAAGTTTCATTTTTTAAAATTTAAAAAAGAGGCAAGTTGCTAGTTCTTATGTGGGCACCCCTCTCCCCTCCTCACACACACAAATACACACCACGATCAATTTCCTTCTGCCCTCTCTTTCATCTCTTCTCTGCAAAAGCGGTAGAATTCAATTCAAAATTCTTTGAAGGAGCCAAAGAAACAAATACTCAGGAGAGAGGGGAGAAATCCCAAAATGAGTGAAATGTGAATGCCCACATTGCATTTGCAGAATTCAGTCTGATTCCTGAGAGCCAGGGTGTTGTAGTGGTCAGAGCGTCCGACTAGGACCTGGGAGAGACCAGGGTTTGAATCCCCACTCAGCCTTGAAACTCACTGGGTGTGGCCTAGTCCCAGTTCCTGCCCCTGAGCCTAAACTACATCACAGGGTTGTTGTGGGGATTAAATGGGGCAGTTGAAAACTCCTTGAGCTCCTTTGGGGGAAAAGGTAGGATACAAAGGCAATAAACAGAATTCGTGAAACGTGCTTGTGTGCTTTCTGCACCTGCCTTTATTTAAATGCAGCATGCTGGTGCCCCGTCACTCCCGGGAGGTCTGCACATGCCCCTGGCATCGCAGGATAGGAAATAAAAACAACATCAATAATATTATTAATCCCCTTGCCTTTAAAGTCTGCTCGAGACCTGCTGCCTGGTAGCGCTCTTTCTTTCTCTCTTTTTCTCACTCCCTCTTTCTCTCTGTCTCTCTCTCGTCAGCGTGATAAGCAGCTCCAAACAATTACTGCCTTGTAACGGGAGCACCAGACGGGCTGCCTTTCCTCAGCCAGCACAAAATAATTTGCAAAATTAAGCGGATGACTGGAGAAGACAGCTCTTGCTGAGCGAGGATGGGCTCTTAGCCGCAATGGCTCCCGAATCTGCAGCTCCCCAGAGCTGCCCATTGCAGCGTGTCAGGAAGCTGCACGTTGAGCTTGCACCTGGCTTTCCGTTTACATTTTTCGCCAGGGCTGGGCTCAGCGATGGGGCTTTGTAGGGGGGAAGAAATGCCTCTAATTGCTGCTTTATTGACTCTCCTGAGCAGGGGCTGCAAACAGCTGTCCAGGTGTGGGGAGCCAGAGGGAGGTCAGTCGATGGAGGGGGGAGATTCCTTTCAAATGAAAACCAGAAGGTGGCATTTAGAATTGTAGAGTTGGAAGGCACCTCGAGGGACATCTGAAGGCAGCCCTGTATTGGGATGCTTTTAATGTGTGGTGTTCTGTTGCTGCTGCTGCTGCTGCTGCTGCTGCTGTTGTTGTTGTTGTGCATTTGTATATTATGTTGGAAGCTGCCAAGAGTGACTGGGGCAACCCAGTCAGTTGAGCGGGGTACAAAACAAAATTATTATTTTGTTGTTGAGTCATTTAGTCATGTCCACCTCTTCGTGACCCCCTGGACCAGAGCACCCCAGACACTCCTGTCTTCCACTGCCTCCCGCAGTTTGGTCAGACTCATGTTAGTAGTTTCGAGAACACTGTCCAACCATCTCGTCCTCTGTCGTCCCCTTCTCCTTGTGCCCTCCATCTTTCCCAACATCAGGGTCTTTTCCAGGGAGTCTTCTCTTCTCATGAGGTGGTCAAAGTATTGGAGCCTCAGCTTCACAATCTGTCCTTCCAGTGAGCCCTCAGGGCTGATTTCCTTCAGAATGGATAGGTTTGATCTTCTTGCAGTCCATGAGAATCTTAAGAGTCTCCTCCAGCATGATAATTCAAAAGCAACAGCAATCAGCCTTCTTTATGGTCCAGCTCTCACTTCCATACCTCACCACTGCGAAAACCATAGCTTTAACTATACGGACCTTTGTTGGCAAAGTGATGTCTCTGCTTTTTAAGATGCTCTCTAGGTTTGAAATTATTATTATTATTATTTATTATCCAACCCTCTGCAATGCAGGAATCTCAAAGATCATCCATAACAGATGGCCATCCAACATCTTCTTCAAAAACATTCAATGCAGGAGAGTCCAGCACCTCTAGTGGGAGCATAGGTGCCACCTACGCAGGGCCGTGGGGGCCCAAGCACCCACAAATTTTCAATGAAGGGATTGGGTCACCCCTAAGTTCCACTCCATGACGCGTGCACGATGTGTGTGAGTGACGTCACCACGCTGTGGGTGCACGCGGCAGGGTGTGCCGACATGCCACATGCATGCCACAGTGACGTCAGTGTGCCCCGGACACCCTCTGTTGTGGGGCAAGGCGGTCCGCCTAAGTGGGAGTCTGTTCTTCCGTTGAACAGCTCTTACTGTCAGAAAGTTCTTCCTGATGTGGAATCAGAATTTCCTTAAGGTTGAAGAGCTCTGCAAATAAAAATGGGCGTGAGGAGGGGGCAAGCACAGTCATTAGGGAGCTGCCATAAACTAGGTGTGGTTATTTGCCCGTCTTTAACTCTATGCTGCCTGCACCCATCTTCACCAGCCTGGGTGCAGATGTTTGAGGCTGGGTGTTTGGGGCCATGATTCTCATCAGGAAGTAGCCTCAAACCAGGTAGGTAGCACCAGGCTGGGGGAGGCAAGTCTACTTCAGTGGTTCCCAATTTTTTCCAGGGCACCCCTGGATTCCATAAGCTCCTCGCTAGTGCCCCCTACCCTGTAAAAAGCGTGGCTCAGAATAGCGCACTGCACAACCCACCAGAGGAAGGTAATAACACAATAAAATCCAAAACAGTAACAATTAATTGCATGTTTATTCAAAATCCAATTAAAACTATTCAGTTGAATTAATTTGATGAAAGGTTTGAACTCGATCCAACGCCAAGCTACCAGCTTTTCAAAGTCTGGTCGTCATTTACACCTCCAGTGCCCCTCTTGCCTCTTAGCGCCCCTCCCTAGGTAACCCACTGCCCCTCCCCAGGCGGTTATATCACACACTCTGGGAACCACTGATCTACACTAAGGATGGACAAATCTGCCCAATTTGGTTTCTCCCACTTAATCATCCCCCCCCCCACCCCGGTCCTAAATTAGTTCATTCTGTTTCCGCGTCTGGCTGCGATTTTTAAAAATAGCAGTCCACGTGCATCTCCTGATATACACAACTTTGCACATAGTTTTGCCTAGTTAACAGACACACACTTTCTATCTCTCTGTGTCTCTGTGTGTGGGCCGGACTGATCCGGAGGATTGGGCAGAGAAGTGATCAGAAGGACTGGCGCCCACAGCGCTCTCTCAAAAGCCAAGTGTTCCTGGGAAAGGTTGGCTCCCCCCCCCCCTGGAAAGGAGTGCTTTCCTTGCACATTCTGAAAACTCGCGCAGCTGGGAAGTGGCTGCAGTTGCACATCTTTGCACTGTGATGGTGGCCAGATGTGGACGACACCCCCCTCCGCTGCCTCCAAACAAACACCTCGACTTTGCAACCTCTGTAAAGTCCTGCAAAGCTTCCAAGGCCGTCCCCCGCTGTGCCTCCCACCCATGCATCACATCCTCCCCTCCAGCTATTCCCACACTCCAAGGAATGCAGTTGGTCTCTGTTCAGACAGAGGCTCGCATGCATTTGAAACCTACGGATAGGGAAAGTCAGAAGCATCTCCAGGAGCTAAAGGCCCATTACTGCCCCATATCCTACATTTCCCCCAGTTTAAATAACAGCAATAGCTACATTCAGAGAGCCAGAAATCTCACCTAGTAGTATCAGATTTATTCCTCCAATGGGCTACTCGAGTTTCAAGGATTTGTGTTTAGGAATACGATGCAGATTGCCCCAGCAACACTGCTATGGTCCAAATCTGAGCCTGCTTTTTTTGCTGTTGTTGTTTAGTCGTTTAGTCGTGTCCTCCTCTTCGTGACCCCCTGGACCAGAGCATGCCAGGCACTCCTGTCTTCCACTGCCTCCCGCAGTTTGGTCAAACTCATGTTCGTAGCTTCGAGAACACTGTCCAACCATCTCGTCCTCTGTCGTCCCCTTCTCCTTGTGCCCTCCATCTTTCCCAACATCAGGGTCTTTTCCAGGGAGTCTTCTCTTCTCATGAGGTGGCCAAAGTATTGGAGTCTCAGCTTCAGGATCTGTCCTTCCAGTGAGCACTCAGGGCTGATTTCCTTCAGAATGGATGCGTTTGATCTTCTTGCAGTCCATGGGACTCTCAAGAGTCTCCTCCAGCACCATAATTCAAAAGCATCAATTCTTCAGCGATCAGCCTTCTTTATGGTCCAGCTCTCACTTCCATACATCACTACTGGGAAAACCATAGCTTTAACTATATGGACCTTTGTTGGCAAGGTGATGTCTCTGCTTTTTAAGATGCTGTCTAGTTTGTCATCACTTTTCTCCCAAGAAGCAGGCGTCTTTTAATTTCGTGACTGCTGTCACCTGCTTTTTAGTCCAGATCAAAACTTTGGGGTGTCTGGTGGTGAACCTTCTGTATTACAGTCTTCTTCTTCTGATAGCCTTCTTAAAATATCTAAAGGGCTGTCACATGGAAGATGGAGCAAGTTTGTTTTCTCCTGCTCTGGAGGGTAGGACCAGAGCCAATGGCTTCAAGTTACAAGGAAGGAGATTCTGACTAAACATCAGGAAGAACTTTCTAAAAGTAAGAACTGTTTGATAGGGGAACGGTCTCCCTCGGAAGGTGGTGGACTCTCCTTCCTTTTAAAGCAGAGGTTGGATGGCCATCTGTCATGGATGCTTTAGCTGAGATTCCTGCATTTCAGGGGGCTGGACTCGGTGACCCTTCTCCAAGGAGCTCAAGGTGGTGTACATAGTTATGATCCTATTTTATCCGCCCAACAACCTTGTGAAGTAGGTTGGGGTGAGAGATGGTTCCACTGTAGTTCGACTTTGGAGCAGGTGTGTTTGGCTTCTTTATTCATCTAGTTGTCCACAGTGGTGAAATTATGCAATTTACATAATTTACACAATTAAAATTTTTTATTATTATTATTACATTATCTTGTTGTTAGGTTATTCCGCTTCATTCATCTAAGTGCCAAAGAAACGCAATGCAAGAGGAGGGAGGAGAATCGTGTAATCAATACCGATCGTATTTGCTGGACTTATTTTTGTTCTGGACATGGGACGAATGAATGAAAATGGGCAATTTTTGCTCCTGTTTCTGTTGGAATTATTCGACATCCCTAGCCTCAAGGACAAAAAAAAGTGAATTCTGAATTGCCCGGTTGCTGTTCACACTGGGGCAGTCAGGAGAGGTGGCTTAAAGAGCCCTTTACTAGTTTCTTGGCTTGTAGAGGAGAAAAGTGGCAGTGGCCTAAGGAGTCCTTTGCCCCTGTCTGGGAGCAAGGGGAGTCACAGTTTAAAGATGCCTTTGCTTATCTGTTGGCTTACATTGATAAGCCCTTTCCCAATGTATCAACATCTTTGGAAGAAAGGGGCCAGTGGCTCACAGAGCCCTTTGCCTATATCTTTGTTTGGGTGGGAGAAGGGGAGTAATAGCTTTAAAAGCCCTTTACCTATCTTGCAGCTCCAGTGGCTTAAAGGAGGCGCTGGCTTAAAGAGCCCTTTGTCTTTGCTTGCATGGGTGTCACTTAAAGAGCCCTTTGCCTATGAATTGGTTTACATGGGAGGAAAGGGGACAGAGTGCCAAAGAACCTTTTGCGTCTGTCTCATCTTGTGTCAGAGAAAGAGGGTGGTAGCTTACAGAGCCCTTTGTCTGTGTCTCAATTTGGGGAAAGGAGGGTGGTGACTTAAAGAGCCCTTTACCTGTGTCTCAGCTTTTGTGGGAGAACGATAGTGGTGGTTTAAAGGGTTTTTTGCCTGTATCTTGCAAGAAAGGAGGAGAGTGGCTCCCAGAGCCCTTTGCCTGTGTCTTAGCAAGTGTGGGAGAAATGGGGCAACTGCTGATGCATTTATTTCCTCTAGAGACTTCTGTACTCCGCTTCTGGCAACCTATATGCTTCTCAGAGCCCTTTAACCTCTACGCTGACTTGCATGGGAGTAAGAGGTTGCTTTGATGTGCCCTTGGCATTTTGGCTTGCATGGAATAAGGCAAGCGATGATTTAGGAGCCTCTTTACGATCCAGGGGCCAGGGTTTGGTCCTCAGGCCTTCACAGCAGCCCATCCTTTCTGCTGGATACGAGAAGAGAGGGGCAGTCGATTTGATGCTGAAACAGCGCAGCGGAGCGTCACGGAGGGAGCTGGCTGCCGGATTGCTCCTATGCAGAACCCATAAAGGGAGCTATTAATGGCAGGCTGTGCATGAGGCGCCCCGTGGGTGTGATGGGAACTTTCCAAAGCTGCAGGTAACTAAACAGCCGTTGAGCCAGCCAGCCAACCAGCCAGCTTGTGTCTGTGTGTGTGTGCGCGCGTGTGAGAGAGGCAGGGAGAGGAGGGGGAAAGAAGGAATGTCAGCTCTAGTGGCCCCTTGCTGGGAACATCATGGATTCTGACACATTCCACCCACAGAGGCAGAAGCCAGCAACAAGCTCCCCCCCCCCCCCATATCTCCTCCTCCCTGGGTTTCACGCATCCAATTTACCTGGCTTCCCGGAGCCTCCCTGGGGTGTCAGCTTGCTGCGTAGTTATAGCAGCTGACAGGGGAGGGGCGGGCAGGCAGGCAGGAGACCTGCTTTGGCGCGAGGCAGCAGGCAGCTGTGCCTGGCTGCTGAATGAGCAGCCCCAAGCAGTCGTGATGGAAGTGCCAGCCCATGCCATCACAGGCGAAACAAGCTGGAGAAAAGAGGGCTTGGCGGGGAAGGGGGGTGGGGGAGAGCAGATCTGGGAGATCTGGGCTGGCCCGTTAGGGCAAACGGGACACTGCCCCATCGACGGGTGTGCATAGGGGCTGGCAAGTTTGGCCCCTGCCAAGAGTCCAGACTCAGGGCAGCTCAAAAACCGTTTCTCCATACTGTGGCTCGGAGCCTGTCTGCCCATCCACTTGCACCCTGGGCAGTTCCTCTGCTGTTCTGGGAAGCTGGGTGAGGCAGGGAGATGCATCTGGTCACTGACGTGGGCTGTTGAAGCAGCCTTGCGGGGCTCCCTACCCAGCCAACAAAAAGCAAACTTTTTGAGATTCTGGTCCATGGTCTCTCCTGGCTTTGGAAGTCTGTTTATTTGTACAGTGTCTGGAAGTCTGTTTATTTGTACAGTGGTACCTCAGATTAAGTACTTAATTCGTTCCGGAGGTCCGTTCTTAACCTGAAACTGTTCTTAACCTGAGATACCACTTTAGTTAATGGGGCCTCCTGCTGCTGCCTCGCCACCAGAGCACAATTTCTGTTCTCATCCTGAAGCAAAGTTCTTAACCCAAGGTACTATTTTTGGGTTAGCGGAGTCTGTAACCTGAAGCATATGTAACCTGAAGCATATGTAACCCAAGGTACCACTGTATGCCGCTTTCCAACTAAATTGTGCCCAAAGTGGCTCACAGCACATCAAGTGGGCAAGTATAACAATTCAGTGTATAGGTGCTCAGGTGCGCTGGGTCCCATCCCACATTGGGGGCACCTGACCTGTGTGTGGCGCTATGCACATCGTGCGCATGATGTCACACAGCGTAACAGGCTCCGTTGCACTCTCCTGCAGCTGCGACGAGCCCTGATGGGCCTCTGTGCGCCATGTGACATCACACATGCAACGCCTGGCCAGTAACACACAGTGACAATTTTGTGGCTGCCTCAGCACCTAGGGCCCACCAGAGATGGCGTGTGTGTGTGTGTGTGTGTGTGTGTGTGTTAGAAACAATTAGAAATAATATCATCAATAAATAAATACCCCCAAACCCAAGTTTGTAAAAAACTAAAAATAAACCAACCTAATTTTAGCAGCTTAAAACTAAACAGGAGAGAGAGTCATAGAATTGTAGAGCTGGAAGGGACCCTGAGGGGAATAATAATAATAATAATAATAATAATAATAATAATAATAATAATAATAATTTATTTATACCCCGCCCATCTGGCTGGGTCTCTCCAGCCACTTTGGGCGGCTTCCAACAAAATATTAAAATACAATAGTCTGTTAAACATTAAAAGCTTCCCTAAACAGGGCTGCCTTCAGATGTCTTCTAAAAGTCTGGTAGTTGTTGTTCTCTTTGACATCTGGTGGGAGGGCGTTCCACAGGGCGGGTGCCACCACCGAGAAGGCCCTCTGCCTGGTTCCCTGTAACTTGGCTTCTCACAGCGAGGGAACCGCCAGAAAGCCCTCGGTGCTGGACCTTAGTGTTCGGGCAGAACGATGGGGGTGGAGACGCTCCTTCAGATATACCGGTACTGGACCAAGGCCGTTTAGGGCTTTAAAGGTCAGCACCAACACTTTGAATTGTGCTTGGAAACGTACTGGAAGCCAATGTAGGTCTTTCAAGACCAGTGTTATATGGTCTCGGCGGCCACCGCCAGTCACCAGTCTAGCTCCCGCATTCTGGATTAATTGTAGTTTCCGGGTCACCTTCAAAGGTAGCCCCAACGTAGAGCGTATTGCAGTAGTCCAAGCGGGAGATAACCAGAGCATGC